>NW_008652307.1:8484-8715 GCF_000695815.1 Acanthisitta chloris | reverse complement strand
ACCTCAGCGGCTTATCAGCCTCCAATCTCATTAAATCAGGCAAATTGTAGCATCTGATATTTTATGGAGATTAAGGTGTGCGCCCAGACTCTATAATTATCGGCAAAGATGTATTTACAATACCTTGTTGCTTGTAAACAGAAAAAATAACTTCAGATCAAAGCTCTTCTACAGAGAAATAAATCTGCCCACCGAGCCCTGCTCTCGTCAGGGAGGCAGCCGAGGCGCCCG
>NW_008652307.1:8220-8453 GCF_000695815.1 Acanthisitta chloris | reverse complement strand
CCCCAGTCCCACGTGGCTGCGTGTGCTGGATCCATCCCCAGGCTGATGTGCTGAGCCTGAGCCTCCCTCGCTGGCGTCTCCCACCCCTCTGGCCACGGTTCCACCAGGGATTTCCCCCCCAGGGACATTCCCTGCTGCCACGGCACTGGGATTTATGGGCACAGGCGGCAGCGTTGCCCCTCGGTTCCTCCGGGCGGTGTGAGCGCTGCGGATTACCGATGCGGCTGGGTTAT
>NW_008652307.1:7521-8186 GCF_000695815.1 Acanthisitta chloris | reverse complement strand
GAGTGGATTTATCCGTGCAGCAGGGCCTGGGCTCGCTGCTGGTGTAAATCATCCCAGCGTGGCCAGCACGAGCCTCAGCTCTGTGCCTGCCTCCCACCAGGCTTCGATGTTCCATCCTCCGCGGGGGTTTCGTGGCCAGGCTCCCCACGGGACCGTGTGCTCTGGCACAGCTGCCCCTTCTCCATCTCACTCCTGTGCCCACTGGAATGGGAATAAAATGGTGATAATGCTGCAGACGTCCTCTGGAAAGGGCTGTGAGGCAGATGAAAAGCCCTACTTAAGAGTGAGGCCATTATTATTAAGAACTTGGAGCGAGGCTGTAAATTCAGCCGACACAGCTATTACTTGAAGTGTGAACCTGCTCTCGTGCTGGATCCAAGGCTGCCAGGTGTGGAACGGGGACAGGAGAGAGGGGCTGGGTTGTGTCTGTGGCAGCGTGGAGGGGGCAGAACTGCTTGGCAGGCACTGGGCCCTGTCTGGGCTCACTGGGATGGTTTCTTGGCTTTTCTATGAAGGTTGAACGTGTGAGGGATTGGGACCTAGAGCACAGGTCTCCTCCCAGCAGGAAAGGAGGTGGCTGAGCTTTGCAAGGAGGCTGAGACTCGGCTGAAGCTCAGGACAGGGGTGACACAGGCTGTGAGGAGCATGGCCAGGGCTGGGGACAG
>NW_008652307.1:7084-7486 GCF_000695815.1 Acanthisitta chloris | reverse complement strand
GGGCAGGACCTGCCGTGGCCATCCTGGCCTGACTCTGCCCATCTGGGGAGCATCCAGGGCAATAGCACACCTTGGCAAAGGCTGCATTAAAATAAAAATAACCCAGTGCCCGCAGCCAGGTCAGCAAAAGGCAAAGAGCTGCCGTGGCTCCCGTTCCATCAGGATAACTTTACCTCTGGTGTTACCACCCCCTGAGCAGGGCAGCACTGGGCCTGGTGGGGGGTGGGAGCCCAGGGTGGCAGAGATGGGTGTGGGGCTGGGCAGGAGGTGCTGTGGGGTGTGAGGTGCCAGGGCCGTGACCATGGGCTGGTGGTGCTGCCTGCACCCAGCTCCGGAGCTTCTGCGGGGGAACGAGCTTTGATATAAATATCTTTTTGCTCAGCACACGACCTACTTTCCAGA
>NW_008652307.1:3245-7012 GCF_000695815.1 Acanthisitta chloris | reverse complement strand
GCTGGGCATGGAGTGGTGAGGCAGGGGGGACACCTGGCTTGGTGACACTGTGGGGACCCCGTGCTGGAATTGGGGCACCCCCAACACCCCCATCCCCACAGCTGGCAGGAGGCTCTTGCTGCCTGGCCCCTGCCCCTGCTCTGGCCTTGCAGGGGGTGGCCAGGTCCCCCTTGGGGTTTCTTCACCCTGTCCTGGAGGGTGCTCAGCTCTGTCTTCCTTCCTTCTCCCTCCACCCCCATTCCCTGTGTAATCTGTGCCCTGGCTGGCAAATGGCCTTATCCAGGGATGTCCTCACCCAGGGACAACCTTGTTGGGACAGCCTGGTCAGGGCATGGTAGGCATCAACTCAGGGCTGGCCCGTGGGCAGTGTGAGGGGTCAGGGCCCTTCCTGAGCCCCCTGGAGCATCCCTGGTGCTGGGGCCACACACGTGGTTCATCCGAGGACGATCCTCAGGAGCTCCCGTGTGCTGGCAGAGGCTGTGCCATGCAGTTGGCAGGCACTGAGTGGCTGGTGGGATTTGGGGCAGGTTGGGTAGAGGGTGTCTGGTCCCACTGGCATGGGCTGCCCAGGCCCCCAGGTCAGCCCTGGCTTCAGATTTCCCCTGGGAGCTGGAAACGCCTCCCCGGAGGCAGAGCAGCCCCATCCCACCACCTGCACACCTCCACACAGCCCTGGGATGAGCCCCCTCTCCTCCCCTGCATCTAAAATTAAATACTCAATTTGTATTGCTGCTAAATCCTGCAAAGCTCTTTTATCTCTAAGCTGTTGTAGCAGGAATATCGGTGGTGTAATCTCTGCAGGGGCCCATCCTGCTGCCCTTCACAGCTCTCCAGCTTGGACCACTCTCCCTTTTCCCCACGTCTCCCTGTGGATGCTCCTGGTGGTGGATCAGGACTCTGATCCCCGTGGCCCAGCACCCTATGGCACACACCCTGTGGGTGCTGCCCACTTTGGGGATGAGGTTATGTGTGATTCCCACACTGTGATGGGGATGCCAGTGCTCAGGGGATCCGCGTGGTCCTGCAGAGTGTCGCCCATCCCTGCCGTGTCCTCGCTCGCCAGACACGTCCCCCCCTCGCTCTGTCCCCGCGCTAAGAGCATTGTGCAGAATTATGTATTTAAATATTTAGGTTTTCATCAGCTTTGCAAATTAAGCCCATCCATTAAGGTGGCAGTTTGGGTCCTCTGCTGGCGAGCTGGGCTGTGCCATGCCTTGGGCTCACTGTGCTCATCCCAGCCCTGGCCCTGAGGGGCCCTCGTGGTGGGAAGCAGCCTGGGAATGAGATGGGATGGCCTGGAGCATCCCTGCTGGCACAGAGACCAAGGGCTCTGCCTCCTCACCCTTCCTAGAAACCCTGGTCCCTGCGGCTGTGGGACAGGACGGTGCTGGGAAGGGAACTGGTTGGGATGGTGTTATTTGAGCTTGGAGTGGAAGGTGCTGCATGCTGGGGGAAGCAGGACACGGAGCAACACTGGTGGCAGGTGAGGGCCCTGGTGGGACCAGAGCTGGGGATGGAAAGGCCAGTGAGCCTGGGAACTTGGAGGGGGTGAGCAGGGGATGGCAGAGACTGTCATCGCTGTGACACTCAGTGCTAAGGTCGTGCCACCCCGAGCTCACCAAAGAGGCTTTGGAGCGATCCCCAGCTTAAGCCATTCCACAGCATGGCCAGGGAGGTAAGTGGCTTTTTAAGCTCTGTCAGCATGGCCCATCCTGTGGCTCCATGTGGGTGGGAGGGGAAAAATGGGGGTGATGGGGAAACAGGGTTCATCTGGCACTGCTGCCACCAGGGGCCCTGGCACAGCTGCAGAGCTTGAGGGCACTGTCATAGCCCCCAGTGCCTGGAAATCCTCTGTTGTGGGAAGATCTCACTCCTGGGGGATGCCAGATCCCACTGCCCTTCTGGACATTGGAACGAGGTGCCCAGTGGGGACCTGGGCAGAGCCCCCAGGTGAGTGTGGCTCCGGGAGAAGTCCCTGCTCGTCCCTTCCCTTTGCTGCAGGTGAGCATCGGGCAGTTGGTCTCTGTGTCCTGCTGGCTCCTCAACATCACCTGCATGTCCCCCCTTTCCACCAAGCCCTGGAGGGCACTGGAGGATCTTGCCGGCTGCTGCTGGCCCCAGGCAGTGTGGGCAGATGTCGAGTGTGTCCATGGGAGGGAAGCTGTCCGTGGGCATCACCGGTGATGGGTGCTCATCCGTGCGGCACAGCACCCATGAACCCTGTGCCAGCTGGTGTGGGCTGGGGTCCCTGCAGGGTGGTCTTACAACTCAGTCAGCTGCTCCAGCCACGGGGTGACACCTCCAGCAGTCGACTTCCCATGTACCACGTCCTGACTCCTGTGGGCAGGATGAGCATCCCTGCAGGACTGAGGGGGCTGGAGGTGCCTGTGCCATGGGGCATCGCCCCCCTGCCAGACTTTCCTCTGCTGGCATCCACAAAGAGATGCTGCTGTGGCCATTTCCTGTGCCTCCTCTTTCCTTCTCAGCCAAATTCCTGGGCTCTGGCTGCCAGCCCCAGCTGCTCCCTCTTGTACAGAGCTTTTGAAGATGTGGCTCTTCCGCCAAGATCCAGGTTTAGCTTTTGCAGGGATTGAGCACCAGGCTCCCTTCTCCTCTGGCTTTGTCCTGGCAGCTCCAGCTCCCTCACGTGCCCCCAGGGAAACGGCTCAGGCTGTCTGGGTTGGTGTCCTGGGCTGTGTGGAGCAGGGGGTCCTGCTTCTCCCGTGGTGGCAGCAGCCAGAGGTGCTGGTGCTGTGCTGGGGAGCCCCAGCGCGGGCGGCCGTGCGGGATCCCTGGCAGCTGAGCGCGTCGTGGCCGTATTTCCTCGCTCTGCTCCAGGAGTAATTGCTCAGATGGGGACTTGGGGCAACTCCCATCCCTCTCCCGGCATGGTAATGAGTGAAGAAGACTCAAAGACAAATGGCTCATTAAGAAGCAGTGCTGCATTGCAGGATTTTTCATCCCACCAACCGCTGCATCAGCAGAGGCAGCACCTCTCGCGCTCGCTCTCCCAGCCCTGGAGAAGGAGCTGTCAGGCAGCTGGGGCCGGTGCCAAAATTAATCATGTGCTTAATAACGTGCCCAGCCCGTCGAACGGCCTGTCCTCAGCTCCTGGTGCGCGGAGCGGCAGCGCCGGAGCCCTGGGGCACCTCGGATCCGGGCTTGGTGCTGGGCCATGAGGGATGTGCTGATACAGGGCTGAGCCAGGGGAGATGCCCTGGGCATCAAGTGCCAGAGCCCCCAGCCCTGTCAGAGTGCCAGCCCACTGTGCTGGGCAGTGTGATGCTGCCAGCCCTTCTCAGCGGCCTCAGCAGCGCTTCTTGCTCCGCTCACGTTTGTAATTCTTCGGCTGCTATTTCTCTTTCATGACTTTTTAAAAATCTTGCCTCATCCCTTATTTCCAGCAGTTCCCAGCTGGATCCTGCCCCTCTTGGCCCTCTGCAGGCAGTGCCCACCTGCAGCTGCTCTGTTTCCTTTTACTAACAGTAATTGGGTTTGATTTCCTGATTGCATTGAGTGCATTTGCTGTGATCTTTGCATCCTGCTCACACCTCTTTCCTATTTCTCTTTTTCCCTTTCCCCTTCCCTCTTCCCTTTCCCTTTATCCTTTCCCCTTCCCCTACTCCCTTTCTGTTTTCCCCTTCCCTTTCCCCTTTCCCTGCTAAATTAGGTGATCTCTTACCAAGCCCCTCTATATTTTTTCCCCAGACCGAGTAAATTCTACTAATTCAGCCTCATAAAATAACAGAGCAATTAGCGATAAAATA
>NW_008652307.1:258-3197 GCF_000695815.1 Acanthisitta chloris | reverse complement strand
AAATAGATTAAAGAGCGTGGTGGAAACGACCTGGCAGAACTCCATATTTATTTTCTCGCACAACCGTAGATCAAATTTGCTCAGCCCCTAAGTGGGAAAACCACTTTATTTCATTCCTTTCCCCGGCTCCAGCTTGCGGTGCCGGCGCTCACGCTGCGTGTTTGTTCTCTCCTGCTTTCATCCCAAGCTGTAAAGGTCCCCAGCAGGACCTGTGCTGGCAGAGCCTCGCTCTAATTTGCAGAGCACAACGGGCTGAGCTCGCCCCTCTCCCGAGCTGGAGTCTGGCAAACAGTCCCTTTGCAGCCGCTGCAAAGCCGAGGTGGTGCGAGGAGGTTTTGTGGAGCGAGCGGCCGGATCCGAGCGCATCAGAGTCGCTGGCGAGGTGGCCGCTGGGCTGGCTCCAGCACCCGCTGGCAGGGAATTGCATAAGAGCATGGGGCTGGGGCTGGTTTTGGGGCTAAACTGGGAGAAACACGTGGCGGTGGCTGTGCAGAGCCGTCCCCATCGCCGCTGGCACAGGCAGCCCCGGTGTGGGGTGGTGAGGGAAGGATGAAAAGATACACAGGGAGGTGGGTCAGGCTGGTTTCGGGGAGGAACACCCTTCTCTTCCTCCCTGGGCTTCATTCCCTTTGTGTTCCTCCCCCAGAGCCTGCTGCCCCCGGGAGAGCCAGCGTGGAGGAGCTGCTGCTAGCCAGGGCCATGAGGACAGCATCCCCCTGAGTGCCGGGCGGTGAGTACCACGACAGGCTCCGCTGGCACCCAGAGCCTGCTGCCCACACCGGGGGCTGCTTGGGCAGGACCCCCCGAGTGCAGGGTCATTCACCACAGCTCTCAGTTTGACCTGGAAATTTCAAAAAACCCAGTCCTGCCCTGCACCAGGGCGGTTTGCTGGACACAGACGTTGCAGTGTGGTTTTGCTATCCTGTCACCTCCCCACTGGTGGTCTCAGATCTGGGGGTCCTGGGGGAGCTCAGGCTCCTGATGAAGCTGCCCTGGATCCTCGCAACCCTGGGCCTTGGCATTGTCTCCAAGGCAAGGATCTCATGGGGCGACTGCTGGGAAGCAGAACTGCCTCTGCCAAGTGCTCCTGTGGGAAATTAAGCAGGAGGCTGAATTTTGAGGTGGCCTACACCACCCAGGGGCTGTGGGTCCCTCTCCTCCCTGCACTGACCCTCGTGGTGGGGAGAGCCATCAGAGGGAGGGTGGAGGTGAGGAGTCGCTGGTGGGAATTTCTCCAGGCTTTTGGATGCAATAAAGGCAAGGAGTGAGTTATTTGTAATGGTAATTATGCTCTTCCAGTTTATCCTAGCACATAATTGTGTGGGCGGTAGGTTCCCACTGGTGGTAATTACCCTGGTGTTAAATGGCACAAAATTCAGCTGGGCTGTGTTTTTCCCCCCTGACTTGAGTCTGTGGTTTGGTGGCACAAATCCCTCCATCCCCAGGGGCTGTGCAGCTGAGTGGCTCCAGCCCATGAGCCATGCTCGGGCTGACTCCCTCTGCCCATTGTGCCAACCTCCTGCCCACCTGGGATGGGGGAATGGAGTGGACTTGGAAATTTCTCCCACCCTCTGCACATGGCCATCCCACTGGGACATGGGGACAGAGACCTCGGGCTGTGCTGCTTGTGTTGAGCCCCGTGGGATTGCTCCTCTCCCATCCTCAGGGTGCCCTCGAGGGGTCCCTGGCCAGGACAGGTGGACACCTGTGAGTCTCTGGTGAGCTGGGAGGTGCATCCTCCCCCGTGGCACGTCCCTGTGTGCTGCCAGGTGCGGGGGAGCGCCGAGTCCCAGCGATGCTGAGTTCTGCACCTGCCGAGCACAAAAGCCCGGCGGGCTCGTGCTGACGGGCGCCGCAGATATTTTGACTCCTTCTTCCTGCTGCGGCAGCAATATTTGGATCAGCTGAGAGCTTCCCTCCCCAAGCAGGAGATGATAGCTCAGCCCGCAGAGGCAGAGCCAGGCTGGGAGCGTGTCTGTCTGTCTGTCCATCCGTCCTGCTGCTCAGTCCCAGGGCAGGGAGGCAGACACTTCCCACCCTGCTGCGCCCGCTTCTTGCAGCACATCTCCCAGGAGGGGAGAGGCATCTCTCTGTACCAGCTGCAGCTTCCTTCCGTTCAGACACAGCAATTAGGGAGCCTCGTTAGAGCAGGATGAAGGTGGGAGCGGTGCAGGATGGAGCTATCCAGCCTCGGAGCTGGGAGGGAAGGCAGAGGCAGCAGCTTAGTGGGGCAGACACATTCTGCTCACTGCCAGCACATCATCACTGCCCACCCCCACATCCCCTGGGGACCCCCAACTGCTCTCCCCTCCGGGGCTCCTGGGGCACACAACTCCGTTTGTCCCCAGCCCTCCCAGTGTCCCTCGTTTCCAGTCCCTGTGGTCTAACCAATGCCACGTGCCGCAGGGAACGTCCCATGGTCACCTTTCCCTGCAGCGCGTCTCGCAGACTGCCCGCAGCACCCTGCCCAGATATGATAACAAGAGTGTTAACGATGACTGTTAATTAGCCGAGGCACTCTGGAGAATAAGTAATTTCCTCATTTACAGTCAAACCAAAGACAGAGCCTTTGAGGGACCGTAAGGAACACAAACCTCCGTGGGTGCAGGCGGCTCCGGCGGCTGGTGCAGGCTCAGCTTGACATCGTCCATCCATTTTTTGGTGTGGGGCTGCCCCACGAGCAGCACAGTCCCCTCTGCTGCTGGCATCTCACCTGGGGGGCTGGCAGGGCAGGGTCGGGCACTCGGTGTGGGGAGGAGTGGAGCTCCTGGATGGAGACATCAGAGCTCGGGCCCCCCCGCGCCCCGCGGCGGCTCATTAGTGGTGCCGCGAATCGCAACGGCTGAAAAACTCAGCCAGAACCATTTTCCTAATGGAGAAACACTTCATAATATTTGGTGTTGGAGGAGAAAACAAGGATCTGCTGATGGCAGCGTGTC
>NW_008652307.1:0-211 GCF_000695815.1 Acanthisitta chloris | reverse complement strand
CCCTCCCTCCCTGTCTGCAGGCCCTGCTGCCTGCCGTGCTGCCGGCAGAGCCTTCCCCTTCCCTCTGCCCCTTCCAAGCAGCCGAGCTGGGGGTGACCCCAGTGCCCGGCTCCTGGGACATCCCCAGTGTTTTGCTGGCAGAGAGGCAGAGTGGAGCTTAACGTTGTGCCTGTCTTGTCCCCACAGATGAGCCCGCAAGGACATCCTTGCA
>NW_008652306.1:6522-17745 GCF_000695815.1 Acanthisitta chloris | reverse complement strand
GGCCCAGATGTAGGACCTTGCACTTATTTGATTTGCATTATTCCACCTCTCCAGCCTGTCTAGGTCCCTCTGGATGTCCCATCCCTTCCCTCCAGCTGGAACTGCCCCACACACTTGGTGTGAACTTGCTGAGGGTGCACTCAATCCACTGCCCAACCCCTGCCCTGCACAGACATCCCTGACAGTCACACCCTGTGCTGAGAGCATTGGCCAAACACCTCTGGAGCTCTGTCAGCCTTGGGGCTGTGACACTGCCCTGGGAGCTGTTCAGTACCCAAACACCTCTGGGGAAGGAAGAACCAGTTGCTAATCTCCAGCCTAACCCTGCCCTGACACAACTCCAGCCCATTCCCTGGGTCCTGTCCCTGGGCCCAGAGAGAAGAGCTCAGAGCTGTCCCTGCACTTCCTTCCCTGAGGAATTGGATCCAGCCATGAGCTCTGTGCTCAGTCTGCTCTTAATCTTAAACTGCTTAAGGTTCTGTGAAAGTTGAACCACCAGACTGAGGTGGTCTCTGTGTGAGAGTCACTGAGCAACCCAACCAGAGTGGCACAGCTCACCTACAATCCACACAGCCTGCACCACTGCACTCTTGTCTTCCCTCCCCATCAGCAGCAGAGCAAATCCCTATCATCCCTTTGATGGAGTCAGAGAAAACAGATGAGCTCTGGTTTTTTTTCACAGCATGAATTTTCAGACAATGTAATCACCAACTTGTGTATCTTTTATTAATTGCTGAAATAACTGTCTCTGAAAGCTCTCATCAGAGCTCTGCCTTCAGCAGGGCATTAAGGGGCTGTTCCAGAGGCTCAGAGAGCAATTACACCGGGCAAAGCGTATTAACTGTCCAGACTATTATGCTGGGCACAATTTATGATCCTATTTGCAAGAGATTTATGCCTTCAGAACAGACTGCAGATCAGAAGCAATGAAGAGGGACAACTCCAGTGCTGTGTCACACAAACATGACCTTGACAGAAACACTCTGCCTAAATGCAGGTGCTGGCCCAAAGCCAAAAAGACTTCAGTGAAGCTTGGTAGAAGTCAGGCACTAAGGTCTACACCTGTGAATTTAAACCCCTTTCCTCAGACTCTTCCTAGCCCTGAAGGCAACTCAAACTCAGGAGTTCCCACTCACACATGGGAGAGCTCTGACTGTAATGGGCTGTGCACATCTGCAGGGACATCTCAAAAGGTGAAACCATAGCCTTTAGAGAAAGGTTAAGCACCTGTGTTCAGGAGAGTGCTGAAGAAAGGTGGATACCAAAATCATAGAATGACAAAATCATAGAATTTTAGGGATTGGAATGGACCTTAGAGATCATCCAGCCCCAACCTCCTGCCCTGGGCAGGGACACCTTGACAGCTGCCCTCATGTTTCTCAGTGTCTCTGTGCTGCTCTCCTCATCCTTTGGTAAGAAGAGGCAGTCACAGAATCATGGAATCAGCAAGGCTGGAGAGACCTCTAAGGTCACTGAGTCCAACCATGAACCTGTCCCTGCTGGAACCCCCAAACCCTAACCCAGATCCTCCAGTGCCACATCAGACACCTCTGAAACACCTCCAGGGATGGTGACTGCACCACCTCCCTGGGCAATATCCCAGGGCCTCAACACCACAACAGGCAAAACATTTCTCCTCACATCCAATCTGACTCTGCCCTGGCTCAGCTCAAGGCCATTCCCTCTCTCCTCTCCCTCAGCCCTGGCAGGACACACATCCCACACCTCTCTCCAGCCCTGGCAGGAGTTGCAGAGAGCCAGGAGGTCACCCCTGAGCCTCTTCTCCAGGCTGAGCAACCCAACTCCCTCAGCCCTTGCCCATGTGCTCTGCCCTTTGCTGCCCTCGTTGCCCTTGGCTGGACTCGCTCAGTGCCTCAAGGGGCTTTGGGCAGTGAGTGCCCAAAGCTGAGCACAGCACTGAGCTGGGACCTCCCCAGTGCCCAGTGCAGGGGGATGAGCACTTCAGTTCACTTAAGCTCCTCTGTCCTTTGTTTTAAATCAACTTGTTTCCCCAGTTAGCTTTTCAGAGAGTGCGTACAGGGCAGGACACTTGCTGCAGAGCACCCAGCACAAATCACAGAACCATCAAGGTTAGAGGAGACCTCTAAGATCATCGGGTCCAAGCACTGAGCTGTCACTGCTGGAACCCTAAACCATGCAGCCATGCAGTGCAGAAGAGCTTGGCCATGCTGGAGCACCACGCCAAGGTTTGCCACATGCACCGAGGGAGGCGTCAAGTCAAGACAGGGTTGAGGCACAAGAGTTCTAACCTCCTTCTCTCTTTCTGATCTTCTAGGTTCCTTCCTAGCCTTTCTCTTCTGGTTTCTCTGATTTTTTTCATCCTTGATCTCCTTCACTGGGGCAATTTTCTCCTGGACTATTTCTGAGGTGTGAGCTGTGTGGATACTCATTGACCACTCAGAGATGGCACTGGGATCCCAGTAAGAGCTCTCCGTGTTGGCAGGGAGAAGGAAGGAGTTAGCTCCTGGGGTGCCATACTCTACAGAGCTGGACCCCACCGGCTGGAATTCGTAATAATCCCACTCCAGGCCACTGGAGGTCATTCTTCAACTCATTCTTACGTCTCCTACTGTGTTTTAAGGAATGGATCTGTAGGACATGAAGTGAAGGTTTTAATCTCTCCACAACATTTAGCAACGTTTACGTTTCTACTTATCGTGCGGCAAATGAAAAGTCAGCCTTGAATCTGTTCAAAACTCCAAAGTAAAATGTTTAGGTTTGTCTTGTTATTGAGAAAAATTAACTGTAGGTCATTTTTTTTAGATTTTTGGAGGTGTTGCAACAAAGCCACAAACCAAAATCAAAGTCATTGTCTTAACACTCCCCACTCTCACAAGCAGTCTCATATCTGAACCTAAATCTGTGTTCCTGAGGAACAGCAATGAAATGCACAGATGTTAATCCACACTTAAACTAAGATGCCTTCACTGCCATATAAGGACACAGTAAAAATGACAGGAAGCATAACTGGATTCCAGTTAAGAGACTATGAACATATTCTGGTGTGGCATAAAGTGTAAAAATGAATTATACAAGGAGAAACCACAAATAACTTATTTGAAGACCTATGTGAAAGGAAAGCAGAAATATTTAATTAAAACCTAGCACAAGCAAGAAAATTCTTCATTTAGAGTTTTAGAGTTTCTCCTCCTCCAAGACAGACCCAAATACACCCTCTGAGACTCAGCAGCTCCTGAGGCTTTCCTCAACCCCAACCTCCTGGTGCTAACCACAGAACTGAAAATCCAAATGCACCTTAAAGAACAGTGTCTCTGAATTCAGGCTGCATCTGTTCTGTCCAGGTTAATCACTGCATTTAGGAGCAGTTGTGCACAAAACCTCTGAGAAGCTTTGCAAGACAAAGAAAAGTCACACCAATCCACAAAAAGGGTTGCAAGGAGGACCTGGGAAACTACAGCCCTGTCAGCCTGAGCTCAGTGTCTGCAAAGTCACAGAGCAGATCATCCTGAGTGCCATCACACAGCACCTACAGGATGAGCAAAGGATCAGACCCAGCCAGCATGGGGTTAGGAAGGGCAGGTCCTGTCTGACCAACCTGATCTCCTTCTATGACCAGGGGACTCACCTGGTGAACGAGGGGAAGGCTGTGGGTGTAGTCTACACCTGGACTTCAGCAAAGCCTTTAACACTCTCCCATAACATACTCCTGACAAAGCTGGTAACACATGGCTTGGACAGGGCACTCTGTGCTGGGTGAAGAACTGGCTGGATGGCCCAGAGAGTGGTGGGGAACGGTGCTGTGTCCAGCTGGTCAGTAGTGGTGTTCACCAGGGGTCAGTGCTGGGCGCAGTGCTCTTTAATATCTTTATTGTTGATTTGGATGAGGGGATTGAGTGCACCATCAGCAGTTTGCAGATGACACAAAGTTGGGGGAGTGTGGATCTGCTGGAAGGCAGGAGGGCTCTGCAGAGGGACCTGGACAGGCCCAATTTTGATACATATTTAACTGTCTAGCTGCAAATAAACACCCAAAGGGGATTTTCAAAAGGCATATAGACATTTCCAGTGTCCTTCTAATCATAGAATCCTAGAGTTTAAAGGTTGGAATGGACCTTACAGATCATCCACTCCCAACCCCTGCCCTGGGCAGGGATACCTCCTCACTAGGTCAGGTTGCTCAAGGCTAATAGTCATACAGATACCTCTGCTAACCATCTTTGGACCTCTAGGTCCTTTGAGGACTCTCCACCATATATGTATTTCAGAGAACACAAAAGCAACCCTTCCTCAAACTTAGCCCAGTGTGACATAAACAATTCATCTGAATAAACCACATTTTTTCTACTGCTGTGAGACTGCCTACAATTTTTTTTTATCAGAGTGAGGCAACTAAAACCTTCTTATCAGTCACTGGTAACACCTTAAGTTCTGTTAAACAGCCACTCCTTAAAGCCTGGCCCAAGATTAGAACTACTCTTAGAGAAACCCAAGAAATTCTAGTTACTTACACCTTTGACTGAACAGAAACAAACTCCCATTTGCTAAATTCAAAGCTGGTTTCCTTGTGCTGATGCTTCACCACACAACACCCTCACAAACACGACCACCCTCACTTCAAGCATTGATGCCAAGGGGATAATTTCCCTGTGGCACTGCACAGCTCCCTGGGCAGCTGCTCTAGATCTAGGGCTATGTTCACACAAAAAGCATCTTCCACTTCAGGCAAACATCCCAACAGATTGTGCCTCCTCCCTGATCTCCTCCAGTGGGTTCCCACAGAGCACAGTGAACTCCCAGGGCATTTCTACAAGCAGCAGATGATGATGACTCTCCCTGCTGCTCACACCCACCTGGCACAACCAGAGCTCATAGAAAGCTCTGGGGCTTGTGGAAGAGGACCAAGCTATTCACTGAAAACCATCACATTTGACATTGCTTCCCATGCAGTTTTGCATCTCCAAATTAGAGGTTTCATCTCTGAATTAGAAAACAGAGAGAGGGATTTTGGTTTCATCTAATCCTACTTCAGAAGAACTGAAGGTCTACTCTACTGTTGTTTGCAAATTACCTTTTCAAAGAGCCATCAAGCTTGGAGGAGACCTCTAAGATCATCGAGTCCATGAACCTGTCACTGCTGGAACCCCCAAACCCTAACCCAGATCCTCCAGTGCCACATCAGACACCTCTGAAACACCTCCAGGGATGGTGACTGCACCACCTCCCTGGGCAATATCCCAGGGCCTCAACACCCTAACAGTGACAAAACCTTCCCCTCCACCCCAAGCAAGAAGGTTATATCTACTTACATCATCCTGAATATCCAGGTCACAACCAGCCTTCAACAAAACCTGGACAACGTGGAGATGACCCTTGTTGGCAGCAAGATGCAAAGGGGTCCGGCCATGCTAGGAAGGAGAAGAAAGAACAATGCCTTAAGATGACTTTATGTTCATGGTAGTTAAATAGAATTTTATCTGCTTTTGGTTGTTCTTCTGTTTGTACCTCGCTCTGAAACCTGCAACAGCAGCAACTGAGGTGGATTAGTGTACCAAAGGCTTTACCTTAACATGAAAAGCAAGTGGAACACCTCAAATTCTGTTAAACAGCAGCACTCTAAAACAGTTCATTGCAGATTATTTCATCTCAGTTAAGAAACCAGGATTCCAACCATTGCAGAAATCATCAAGTTTCCTCACAAAGAATGCTGTTTTCTCCACTAGGCATTTCAGGAGACAAAGAAGAGTCACATTGCTCTTCACCTGTATCTGTTATATACCTATCCCTTCATTACTAAAGCAATTGTCTATTTTTCCACCCAATGATTTCCCCTGCAAAGGAAGATAAACAGCCCTAATATATCACCTATAGAAGGAGCAAACATCTCAAGAGATGAGCACTAGTGGCCTGAAGTAAGCAGAAGGCAACCATCAGCTCTTCTGAGGTTCTAAGCAAATTCCTGCTCAACCTGGCCACAGGTCCCTGAACACCTACCCCAGGTCTAGAACACATGTCAAACGAGCAAGGGCTGAGGGAGTTGGGTTGGTCAGCCTGGAGAAGAGGCTCAGGGGTGACCTCCTGGCTCTCTGCAACTCCTGCCAGGGCTGGAGAGAGGTGTGGGATGTGTGTCCTGCCAGGGCTGAGGGAGAGGAGAGAGGGAATGGCCTTGAGCTGAGCCAGGGCAGAGTCAGATTGGATGTGAGGAGAAATGTTTTGCCTGTTGTGGTGTTGAGGCCCTGGGCTATTGCCCAGGGAGGTGGTGCAGTCACCATCCCTGGAGGTGTTTCAGAGGTGTCTGATGTGGCACTGGAGGATCTGGGTTAGGGTTTGGGGGTTCCAGCAGTGACAGGTTAGTGGTTGGACTGGATGATCTTAGAGGTCTCCTCCAGCCCTGATGATTCTATGAGTCTATTATATGATGCTGCATTGAAGGGCACTGAGATGCACCAACCAAACTTCCTGGAGGACAACCAGGGCTATGTCACTGCTCCAGATATCTCAATAGCAGGAGGCATAAAAGTCCTCAGACAACATGATGAGGTGTTGGTGTGTGTGGGGAAACTAAAGAAAAGAAAGAACCCAAATTGAAAAATCACTCCTGGCCATGAGCAATATGTTTGGATTATGAATATGTGCTCCAGCACGTTCAGATTTATGGGCTCCTTCTACATTACTTAATGGCAATAAGTAAATCACCTAATCCAGGCATCTGTCTCACTTCCTGGCAGGTTATTAATATTGCATGAAAACAGTTTGTAGCAATCTGTGAAAAGAGCAGGAAAAATCCCAAACAAACCCCACTGCAATCATGTATGTTAAAGGAAAACAGTGTCAACAACAGGAATATAGCCCAGCAGGAAATCTTCCTGATAAGATAACCAGCTGTAACACTGAGAACATGGTGCCATGCAGCCAAAGGTACAGTGTGAAAAGTAAACTAAGAAAGCAGAACATGAGTTTATTTGAATACAAGGGACATGTTTCCCTCACCCAACACAACTTTCCTAGGCAACTGCCACACAGGGCCATGCCTGTTGGCAGGGCACAAACATGAGAAAAATTGCAGAACCGCAGAAGATCTAGATCAGATGATCTTTACCTGCCTCTTCATGGCCTTAAGGCACATTAAAAGGTGGTGGATTCACCATCCCTGGAGGTTTTTAAAATGAAACAAGATGTGGCACTTAGTGCCATGGTCTAGTAACCACGGTAGGGCTGGACTTGATGATCTTGGAGGTCTTCTCCAACCTGGTTGATTCTATCATTCTATGAAAATAAAGCTGCCCCACGGAATGGGCTTATCTTCAAAGTCAAAAGGATCCTTTTTATTCCAGGGAGTTTGTGTGTTTTCAGATTCTCTATCCAAAAACATAGGTCCAGAGGCATCTCACCTACTGGAGACCCCCAGAGAGAGACCATCAGGAACCAGAGCTCCTGCAAACATGCAGTCCTTGAGCTCCTCCAACTGGAAAGAGACCCTGCAAAGGAAAACTGTCTACTTAGGATAGAGAGGAGAGTGGAAATGAGGATCAATTCCAGCACATTACACTGATTATGGCTCAGACTTTTGGAAGAGCACTGATCATCTCAAGATTTATCATAACCCTGCAAGAACTGGCAATGCCAGATTTCCTTTTTCTTCCCAGTAACATCAAAATGAGAACAGAGATTGGAGGTACACCTGGACAGTGTTCCAGTGAGGGCAAGACAAACACTGGGAACTTGCTCCAACACTTCCATGTCCTTCTCAGGCTGAGGCCCCAGAGCTGTGTGCAGGATTCCAGGTGGGTCTCCCAGAGCAGAGCAGAGGGGCAGAATCACCTCCCTTGCCCTGCTGCCCACACTCCTGTGGCTCAGCCCAGGCCTGGCTTGGTCTCTGGGCTGAGCTCACACTGCAGCTCATGGGCAGTTTCTCCCCCACCATCACCCCCAAGTCTCTCTCCTCATTGCTGCTCTCAATCCCTTCCCCACCCAACCTGGAGCTGTGCCTGGGGTTGCCATGGCCCACATGGAGCACCTTGCACTGCATTTGGTTGAGCTCCATCAGGTTTGCATTGTTCCACCTCTCCAGCCTGTCCAGGTCCCTCTGGATGTCCCATCCCTTCCCTCCAGCTGGGACTGCCCCTCACACTTGGTGTGCTCAGAGAACTTGCTGAGGGAGCCTCAATCCACTGTCCATGTCACCAACAAAGATGTTGAACTGTGTTGGCCCCAGCACTGAGCCCTGAGGACACCACTCCTCACTGGCCTCACGTGGACACTGAGCCACTGACCACAACTCTCTGTGTGTGACCATCCAGCCAGTTCTTTACCCAGAGTGTCCACCCATCCAATCCATGTCTCTCCAATTTAGAGACAAGGATGTCATGTGGGCCATTCCCACCCACTCCCTACACAAACAGGTTTCTATGTACACACTCATGCACACACCAACCCAGCACAGACTGTGAGGAAGAGGCAAAGCAACCTGGATGTCCCTCATGCTGTGACAGCAAACTGGGAGCACAGCAAGCTCTGGAGAGGAGCATGGAATGAGTCCATGCCACAGCAGCAACAGTCAGAGCTGCTCTTGCCTTCATGTCTGTGAGCCAAACCAATACCCCACAAAGTCTTTCTCTCACAGCAATGCATCTACTCAAAATATCTAGGGGGAAGAAAGATGAAGGCAGACAGAAAAATCTCCCTCTGTGTGTCTCCTCCACAAAGACATTTCACTCTCACCACCACAGCCCCCAAGAGGGGATTTACCTGAATACACACATGGGCCCCAAGGGGAAAGGGAACAAATGCAAACAAGAGTGTCTCCTAGCTGCTCACTGCAAGGAGACAACACTAGAATCACAGAACCATAGAATTTTTAGGGGTTGGAATGTACCTTATAGATAATCTAGTCCCAACTCCCCCTGCCATGGGCAGGGACACCTCCCACCAAACCAGGTTGCTCAATTAAATCCAGGGACTGTTTAACATGCAGATTAGTGACTTAAAAGCTCATGAGCATTGCCAAATATGAACTGTAATGGTTTGGGGGTTGCTACAGAAATACAAATGAGAGACTGCTCCAGCTTGGGATTAATGAACCAATAAAAACACCCAACAATTTGGACTTCTATTCAAATGTAAATAATTGCTTCATCAAGCAACAAATCATACAAATGGTCCCACGTCACGGACTTATTGACAAAATTAATGGGACCTATTGGACTAAGGCTGCAACTTCCAACCACTGTGACATGCTGCTCTAGCTCTGGGGCGTATCAGGTTGCAGCCAAGCACTGTAAACAGCCCCATGAATGTCAGTAGTAAAATGCAAGGGCAGGTTTGTGTTTGTATTTAATCTGTATTCTAACTTTCAGACATTTGACAGGCAGGTGCTGATACATACACACATTCCACCTGGAATCCTGCACACAGTTCTGGTGTCCTCAGCATGAGAAGGACATGGAAGTGTTGGAGCAAGTGCAGAGGAGGCCACAGAGCTGCTCAGAGCACTGGAGCATCTCCCTGTGAGCACAGGCTGAGGGAGTTGGGGCTGTTGAGCCTGGAGAAGAGAAGGTTGTGTGGAGAGCTCAGAGCACCTTGCAGGAGCTGAAGGGGCTCCAGGGAAGCTGCAGAGGGATCTGTGTTAGGAGCTGCAGGGACAGCACAAGGGGCAATGGGCACAAATTGAAGGAGGGCAAGTCCAGGCTGGATGTGAGAAAAACATTTTTCCCCTGTTCTGGTGGTGAGCCCCTGTCCCCGGGTGCCCAGGGAGGCTGCCCCAACCCTGGCAGTGTTCACAGCCAGGTTGGATGAGCCTTGAGCAACCTGCTCTGGTGGGAGGTGTCCCTGCCCAGGGCAGGGCTTGGGGCTGGGTCAGCTCTGAGCTCCATCCCAACCCCTAAAATTCTATGATTCTATGATTCATACAGTTTCAAAGCACAATATCCTTAGAGTAGCTGCCAATGTATTCACTCCATGACCAAATCCATACAGTGGGGCCTGAGCACCACAAGCTGCATGGCCTTTCCTTGGGTTTATGTATGTGCAGATACCTCTAAGCAAGTACATTCAGTTCTCCAACTCACCCTGCTCTTGTGATGCACAAGGACTGTTATTTATTCATCCATTCTGCACTCATACAAAAACATGCCCATCCACATTTTATGGGAAAGCTGGAAAGCAAAACCCAAGTCTTGTCACATTGTTCACACTGGTGATTTGTTAGACTGTTCTCCATGAATAACCTGCTCGCTCAAGTCAGCAGAAAGTTTCTCATTGACCTCAATAGGGCATTCAGTAAGTCCCTAAATGTTTTCTAGTCCCTTTTCATTTATCTTTATTTATTGTTCCAAACAGACACAAATAGCTTTTCAAACTGAAGGAGTGCAAAAATGTTAAAGCACCAAAATCCATTTTGTTTCTTGTTTTGGCCTTAACTTAGAAGGGAAGAAAAAGAGGTTGCTTTAAAGAACTCAACATGCTCTGAAGTTGAGACTAAAAGTACCCAGAAGAGTTGCCATATGGTGTGTTCAAACCATGACTAGTTCAAAAGTTAAATCAAACAAACAAAATTACTGAATCAAAACAGAAGTACAAACTTTTGTGTTTCTTTGGTGTTTTTCCCCCAGTTATAATCCCTTCTCCTCAGAATTCAATTCTACAGATGTGATCTTAATGCTATCATAGAATCATTGAGGTTGGAGGAGATCTCTGAGATCATCAAGTCCAACCATGAACCTGTCACTGCTGGAACCCCCAAACCCTAACCCAGATCCTCCAGTGTCACATCAGACACCTCTGAAACACCTCCAGGGATGGTGACTGCCCAGGGCAGGGGTTGGGATGGATGATCTCTAAGGTCCATTCCAACCCCTAAAATTCTATGATTTTAGAGATGCCAAAAATGAAATACTCTTTTGCAGATAAATTGTTGTTTACTGAAGCAACAATTTACCACACCATAGGACCTTCCATACACAATACAGACAGAGCTGGACAAGCCCAGCCCTCTGGCATTTACTAGCACTTGGTTTGGTACAGAAAATCTCCTTCATTTTCCTTAATCTATGCCCATTCATCCCTTTTTTAATCAAGAACTTTCTAGCATCTAGCTCTAAATCCTGGTCACTTCAACCTGTGGCTCTGCATGGTGTTCACAAGAACTGATCTGTGCTTACAGATGTGTATCAGAAATGCATCTAAAGCCTACAGAGATATGGGAACATATCTTCTGCCTCCAAACAGCTTTGTCTCTATGTATCT
>NW_008652306.1:1374-6469 GCF_000695815.1 Acanthisitta chloris | reverse complement strand
TTTTTTTTTTTTCCCTAAGCAAATCCCCACAGTTTAAAATCAACTTGACAGAGCAAACTGAAAATTATGAGCAAGAGCAGAAGACACACAGGTCAAAGAGAACTAAGGCATGCACATCAATAAATGTATTTTTATGCTCCACTGCGCAAGGAGTTTTATCTTGGGGGAGAAGAAGGCTCTTGGTTTCAATTTATCTGAAAGCTTGGTCAATATTTCTGCACCACCACAAACCTGCCATCTAATTTCCATCTTAAAATTACCAGCCCTACCCTGAGAGCAGTTGTTATTTTCCACTTGTTCTGCTCATTGAAAGGCTGCACAAAAACCTGTTGCTGTGAGAGCTAAAACAAAAAATATCCCAGTTTACATACACTTGAGGCTAATTTATACATCCCTGCTCCTGCAACAACCTTGGCCTTAACTTTAAATGGCTCTTTCTCCTTCCAGCCTTTGTGTGCCATCAGATTAGCCAGTCAAGCTCTTCCAGGCTATGTTTATACAGCCTTTTCTGGGCAAACATGCACACACTCTCCCCCTGCAGCTAGCTGGCTGGGGAGAGCCAGATGCACACTGCATGCTTTGGAGACCTGGCTAGGACATGATAGAGCCTGAACTGATGGGCTTTGGTGAGGGAAGCAGCTTGGTCTCGTGTCTCATGGGTCACATTGAGCTCACCTCTATCTGGCTCAGAGTGTGAGAGGAACAAAAGTGTGTGTGACTCCAAACTGCTCCATGCACTGGGGCTGCTCCTCTGAGAGCATCTCCACTCCTCTGAGCACTCACTCCTTCAGTCTTCCTGATCTGACTTCACAGAATCACAGATCAGTGAGGTTGGAAGGGACCACAGTGGGTCACTGGTCCCACCTCCCTACTCCAGCAGGGCCAGCCCAGAGCTCATGGCTCAGGGCTGTGTCCAGAGGGGTCTGGAATATCTGCAGGGAGGAGAATCCACGACCTCTCTGGGCAATCTGTTCAGTGCTCAGGGACTGCACAGCAAAGAAGTTCTTCCTCCTGTTCAGCTGGAACTTCCTGAGCATCAGTTTGTGCTGTTCCCTCTTGTTTTACTGGTTTCCACCACTGAGAAGTGTCTGCTCATCCTCTTGGTACTTCACATTGTTGTAGTTCATCTCTTCTGAGCAGGGATTGTCAACAGGTTACCCAAGTACCTCATCTGTACTGTCTGCTGATGTGCTGGGAAGCATCCAGAATGACAAGAGGGACAGTTTGTGGGCTCTATGGGGGTCACAGAACTATAGAACCATGAAGCCTGGAGGAGACCTCTAAGATCATCCAGTCCAACCATGAACCTGTCACTGCTGGAACCCCCAAACCCTAACCCACATCCCCCAGTGCCACATCAGACACCTCTGAAACACCTCCAGGGATGGTGACTGCACCACCTCCCTGGGCAATATCCTCAACACCACAACAGGCAAAACATTTCTCCTCACATCCAATCTGACTCTGCCCTGGCTCAGCTCAAGGCCATTCCCTCTCTCCTCTCCCTCAGCCCTGGCAGGACACACATCCCACACCTCTCTCCAGCCCTGGCAGGAGTTGCAGAGAGCCAGGAGGTCACCCCTGAGCCTCTTCTCCAGGCTGAGCAACCCAACTCCCTCAGCCCTTCCTCATATGATGTTTTCATGACCCACACTCACAACTTCTAGGAAAGAACAGCTACAGTCCTGTAGTACCAGGTCAGCTACAGGGATGGCCTTGGAGTATGGGGCTTTCCAACAGAAACACCAACACTTTGCACCTGGGCAGTTTTACCACCAAATGAGCTTTGCTTTGATTTTCCACACAAGGGTTGAACAACAAAGCAAGGGAACCACCTCTGTCATACAGGAAAGAAAAACTTGTCAACTCTAGCCAATCTGCATGATGACAATTGACAACCAAAAGAGAACACACAGCCACAAACCCCTGAGCTACCACTCAGGCATCTGTAAGGCAGTATTTCCTGACCTGTTACTGACTAGCTTTGACAGCTGCACATCAGCTACAGAGCTGCTTGGACAACAGAGCCAAACAGGCATCTTTAGGGGACTCCTCATGTTTCCTACCTGTGCTTTGTATCTACCAACAGGAGGCCACTTATTCCATCACACAAAACTTACAAACACAGACTGTCCTTGGATCACTCCAGCTGTTAAAATAAATATTATCTTCACTGCAGTGGGACTGAAAACAACTGTCAATGACAGATAAAGAGAGGAAAAGACAGATTACTTATCAAATGTGCTCACATTTGCTTTCTATCGGCAAATATTAGCTCCCATATATATATATAATGCTCAAAATCAATATGGAAAGACAAATAAAAGTGGAGACATGGAGAATAATAGTTCATCAAAACAGCAAGCCCCAAATTTTATCTTACAGCTCTAAAGATTTAATTTACCTAATTCTTTCTAAATTTTTTTTCTGATTAGAGAATCATAGAATTTTAGAGGTTGGATGGAGCTTAGAGATCATTCAACCCCTGCCCTGGGCAGGGACACCTCCCACCAGAGCAGGTTGCTCAAGGCTCATCCAACCTGGCTGTGAACACTGCCAGGGTTGGGGCAGCCACAGCCTCCCTGGGCACCCTGGGACAGGGTCTCACCACCAGAACAGGCAAAACTTCTGCCTGATATCTAACCTAAATTTCCCCTCCTTCAACTTGAACCCATTACCCTTTGTCCTATCACTGCAGCTCCTAATAGAGTCCCTCTCCAGCTTCCCTGGAGCCCCTTCAGATACTGAAAATACCCTTCTCTTCAACAGCCAATTCAATCTCATCTTTTTTTTTTTATATGCTACTATTATTTATAGCATGTTGAGAGTTACAAATAGGTGAATATCACAGAATCCCAGAATCAGCTGGGTTGGAAGGAACCACAGTGGCTCATCTGGTCCCACCTCCCCACTCCAGCAGGGCCATCCTAGAGCTCATGGCTCAGGGCTGTGTCCAGAGGGGTCTGGAATATCTGCAGTGAGCTAGAGCTCTCTTAATATCTAAGCAGAAAGCCTTTGATGTTGACCTTATCTTGAAGGTAAGAGGAACACAGTTTGCAACCCCCAACTAGGAGACTGCCAGGTTGGATGAGCCTTGAGCAACCTGCTCTGGTGGGAGGTGTCCCTGCCCAGGGCAGGGCTTGGGGCTGGGTCAGCTCTCAGCTCCATTCCAACCCCTAAAATCCTATGATTCTATGACTCCACAGAACAAACCAATGAATATGTCAGGTATAAACAAAGCTGCTGTGCCAAGAGACTTCAGTGCAAGAAATGCTTTCTGCATCCCTTCACCTTTCCACAAGAGGTGGTTTTTCCCCATCCCCTCACCCACAGAGATGGGCCCTCTGAAACTCCTTCCCTTGACAGTGATCAATCTCTCCATTCACCAGGTCTCACAGTGCTCAAAAGTCAATGAATGCTTTGAAAAGTGTTGCTGCCCCTCCATCAACACACTGTGCCTATCACAGCTGTGTCCACTGGGAAGTGCATAAACACAAGACATGCACTATATTGCACAGACACACGAGCTAGTAGGTATAAACTTTTAGGAAATCTGAACACTAACCTCAGTCACGTTCAGATTGGTAAAGCTACCAGGGCATTTTCCCAGACAATGGTCTAGGAGTTACATTAGTTCCCAGGGCTTTTGCAAAGCGTTTTTCTCTTGTTACCTTGGTAACTGCTACCTTGGCACCCCTGTTGATAAGCTGCACCACATTCTCCACTTGGCCTTTGTAGGCAGCTACAAGCAGGCGTTCTGAAAGCACGGCGACCACATCCTGCTGGCTCATGAATTAGCAGAGAAAGGTTGTCACGTTTCTTCAGGCCAAAGACAAAGGCTGGGGATCAGTTCAGGCAGCATGCAGGCAGGCCAGGAAAGGCTCCAGCTCCCCACGCAGTGTTGCTATGCCATCCTCTGGACCTATGGAGCAGAAAACAACACTGCTGTCAGTGAGGTCTCACACACAGAGGCACTGCAGCTGCTCCTCCAGTGTTTGTCTCTGCATCGGTTTGGGAGGGGGTCACAAAACCCCCTCAGAACCTCCTGAAGACCAAGCACTGCAGAGGGATGTAGAGAGTAGCACATTTTCAATGTGCCCTATGGTTGGGACAAAAATCCTTTAACTTTCTGAGACCTTAACTCTCTTTTGGTCTAAGCTGTATTTGGGTGGCTCCTTTCATCCTCTCCTTCCCCTGAGCTTTCCATTTCATCCTCTCCTTCCCCCAGGATTTCCCTTCCATTCTCTCCTTCCCCCGAGGTTTCCCAGACTCTAATTAACCAATGATGGGTTAACTACTGTTGGCCAAGGGAACAAGAATAGGTTATAGTTACTGGCTACTGATATGAATACACAAACCCCTGCCCTGAAAGGATTTGGTGCAGTCAGCAATTAAAGGCAGCTGACTGCTCCTCATGGGGATAAAATGCTGCACAGCCTGCCCTGAACCAGCCCAAGGACACCCTTGGGAGGGATCACAACCTGCAAGTGGGAAACACTCCCTGGTGCCAGTGAGAAGCTCTGTTCCCCCCACGGTGCTGACATCATGCCCCAGTGACCCCAGCAACAATCAGGATTCAGCACTGGTCCT
Source organism: Acanthisitta chloris (assembly GCF_000695815.1). Taxonomy (NCBI): domain Eukaryota; kingdom Metazoa; phylum Chordata; class Aves; order Passeriformes; family Acanthisittidae; genus Acanthisitta; species Acanthisitta chloris. Next base: position 1,879 of record NW_008652306.1, on the reverse strand, counting down.
GCAAACTCTAAGTATGGTTGTCTGCCCAGGCTCCACTGACCCCTCCAGTGAGTCATCAGAGCTGGAAGAGATTTCCCACATAATCACTCTGAGCTGGACGATCCAGAACCTGCCAAGCTTAGGAAGATTTCAGCTTTATTTCTGCTTCTCCCACTTTGGTATCTAATTGTTTTCACTACAGGAAAAACACCTTCAGGATATCCAGTGTTTATATAAATAATTTTCTTTCTCTCTTGAAATATCTCTGCATTGCTCCTTAACAGCTACCAGTACTACAGGCTCTGCGTAGTCTAGGAGTGATAGGGACAGCAACCAGATGATCTTGGAGATTGATAGTGGAATACGATGTCTTTTACCCTTGTGCTATCCCTTTGAATCCATTTCCAAACAGCAATAACCAAAAGCTATTACTGCTTAATGGCTTTGCTGCCCCCCTGACTTGATTTGTTTGCCTCAGTTTAGCTGATAGTACAAACCTGGCCCCTCATAGTCTCACTGCTCAGAG
>NW_008652306.1:0-1339 GCF_000695815.1 Acanthisitta chloris | reverse complement strand
CCAGAAAAGCAGAAAGATTTCATTTCCACCCTCATGCCAGGAAGACACTCCAGAAACAAGAAGAAAATGCATGAGTGGTTAGGATAGAATCATAGAACCATCAAGGTTGGAGGAGATCTCTGAGATCATTGAGTCCAACCATGAACCTGTCCCTGCTGGAACCCCCAAACCCTAACCCAGATCCTCCAGTGCCACATCAGACACCTCTGAAACACCTCCAGGGATGGTGACTGCACCACCTCCCTGGGCAATATCCCAGGGCCTCAACACCACAACAGGCAAAACATTTCTCCTCACATCCAATCTGAATCTCCCATCTCACCTTATGACCGTTTCTGATTTCTAAATATAAACATTAGGCAACACTATCTCCAGGTAAAAGATTTGAGTTAGCCTTTCCTCGACCTTTCTCTTACTTTCTAAGCACAAACATCTTTGGAACAACATGAAAATAGCTGCACATTTATTCAGAGAAACAAGACAAGAACTCTCTGGGCCTCAAAGGCAACATAACACGGGACAGCAGAGATGTGCTGCTGTGCCCTGTGCTGCTGGGCTGGTCTCACCCAGACTCTCCCTGTGCTGGGCACAGTTTGGACAACCTGGTAACATGGAAAATATGGGAGAAGGAAGAGAAAGCCCTTATCACAGAATCACAGAGTCATCAAGGTTGGAGGAGACCTCTAAGATGATTGAATCCAACCATTAACCTGCCCCTGCTGGAACTTACATCCTTCACTAGCACATTGTACCCTGCCCCTCTGGCACAGAGCTGTGCACTGTGTAGTACAAACCACTTTAAAAAAAGCCAAGAAATACAGATGGCTACACTTAGTAATCTGCTCTGTGAAAAACAACACAAGTTTCAATCTCACCTCCTTAGGTATCTGGTTTCCAGGAACTCATACTACCCAAGCAAGATGAACACAATCCCTCCCTCCATGCTTCCCATCCCTCTGTCCCTAGCACATCCCTGACCCTCACTCCACATCCCAGCACTGCACCTCCAGACCCCTGGAGCACACCACACTCCTTTTCTTCCCTGATCAGCACACAGTGCAGGGCAAGCCTTGCAAGAAGGATCTTTCTCCATCAGCTTTTCAGCAGTGGAGTGGTGTGTGTCTGTGCCAGCCCCTGTCTGAGCAGCAGTGGTTTCCAGTTGAACTGTACCATCACCAGTTTGTCCCCATCCTTTCCCCTAAGCTGGCTGCCTACACTTTTTGTGGAGTCATGCACAATACACTGACAACTCAGTGCATCTCACATCTGTGGTCAGATCCTGCTTGGTTAGTCACATCATTGTCACTGAAATATTGCCATATTTGCTGCAAAAAAAAAA
>NW_008652305.1:0-531 GCF_000695815.1 Acanthisitta chloris | reverse complement strand
GGGGGGTCAGGGACCCCTGGGCCTCACAAGGGACACCCATAAACCCCTCAGGACCCCACAAAGAACCTCTGGGACCCTTCTGACATTCACAGAGCTCCCAGGGTCACCCAGAGACCCCCCAGGAACACTCAGGGACCCCTGGAGGATCCCAGAGATCCTCAGGATGTGCTGGGACTCTCCAGAGACCATCAGAGGCCTCAGAGATGACCAGAGGGCCCCTCAGGAGCCCCTCTGAGACCCAAGGGACCTTCCAAGCTCTGCCTACTCTGCTCCAGGCCCCTCTTACTACCCATTGCCCACATGGCACGAAACCTCCTGCATGCACAGACTCCACCCATCTCTAGACCATGCCCCACCAGGCCATACACCCCATTCCATGCCCTGTGCCACACTCCTTTAGTCCATCAATCACTTTGCTACCGCCCACCTGGCACAGCCTAGTGTCCATCACAGTTGGCCACGCCCCTTCAGCCTCTGGTCCCGCCCATCTGGCACAGGGCATTGTCCTCATTGGCCCTACCAAGCCCCACC
>NW_008652304.1:8839-12618 GCF_000695815.1 Acanthisitta chloris | reverse complement strand
TTTCACTGGGAAACATCACTTTTGTACACTCTGGTCCTTACTGGAGTCAGCTGAACGTGGTCAGATTCTTACCCATAGAGCAGATCAGGAACCAGTACATCAGCCACAAGGTCAGTAGAAATCTCTAGGAAGTATCACAGGAAACATAGACAAATCCTACATAGTATAAGGAAATAAATATTTTTGTAACCGGTGGGTAAGAATTTGAGGATTTTTTTTATTATTATTATTATTAATAATAAAATTTTGCTGATGGGAGTTCCCTGCCATGATACATTTCTAAATTTCTCAACCTTTTTTTTTTTTTCTATGCTGGGGCAATAAATTTGCTGATTGTATGAGAAAAGTGTTCAATGGCCTTTCAGTGAATGTCTTCCACAGTGGGTCAGAACTTTAGCAAACTGAATTAATTTAGGAAACATGTTCTAAGGACACTTATTTATGTTTCTAAAATTGTCACAATCTGTACAAATGACTTAACAGGTACAAAGAATAAAATAAAGGTAAACTTTACCTTACTTAAATACTTCCTGCCTTAAAGAAAGCATTTCCATGGACATAGCTGGTGAAAGGGTTAATATCTGCAGAGCTTTACACTAGTTAGAGTGTGTCTGGTGTGTGTGTGTGTGTGTAGATGATCATAGCTGCATACAAGTCCTGTCACTTTTTGCCTGCCACATGTTGCATTATCTTTAGTCAAACTGTGCAAAGTCTACTTCTGGTGTTTCACAACAGTAGGGATTTTTTAATGGATTCTGATTACTCTGTGGATACTGAATCTTCTTGAGCCATAGGATCCAAGCCATAAAAACTCTCTAAGCATTGAATCCAATCAGAGAGCTCTTTGCAAAAATTTGCAAGTGGGAAGGATTCAGCTATTTCTGACAAAGAACCAACAGAAAAAGATGGTTAGGATTGAGCAAAAATTAGGTTGTTTTTTTTTTTCTTCCTGATAAGCTTTTTGTTGGAAAAAAAATGACTCTATTTTATTTTCTAAGGCAAATCAAGTTACCTTACAGTGACATACATTGTACTGGAAGTTTGCCAGTGCTCAGTTGGTAACGTGGCCATGGGGGATATACTGTGAAACTGAAATCAAGTGCTCAGATCTGTGAACACACAGCACTTCCAGCTCCTTACCAAGGGCTTCCTGACGTGTCCACTGAGGAGAAAGGACTTGGTTGAACAGTAATTACTTCGAGGTAGATCTCTTGGTCCTAATTACAGCTAACAGTTGCTTTTTTTTGGTTGGCTGGATAGAGCTGTCCAGTGGGATTGATGACCATGGCTGGCAAGAATGGCAAGAGTTGTTTGTCTGAGTTCACTGATTGATAACCAACCCAATTCATCTGAGGCAATTCCATGTACTGTCAATGTTTCATCCCATAAGATTCTTAAGTTGAATTCCCTACCATAACTGTGAAACTTTTTGGAGTGTGACTCAGACAGCAAAGCACACACTATGCAATATGGTTTATCCTGTATTTATTTGTAAAGATATCAGACATAGATCCTCTATATATATATATAATAGTGTCAAAACTAGTTGAGAACAGAGGGGAGTGGAGTTGGAGCTCCTGGCTGGTGATTGCAGCTAAGTGCAGAATGCATTGAATATTGGAGAGCTTAACAAGTGCTTTCTTTTGTTCATTTAAAAAATGTCTTAAATTTTTCATTAGAGTATAGAATCTTATTTTTTTTATTTTGTACAAGCTGCGCTTTTTTAATTATAATCACGGAGAAATTCACTATAATTTGATTTTATAGGATTTTTGTAGCATTACAAAAAAAATAGAGTAAAACTGAGGTTAATACCTGTTGTGGCTAACCATATAAAAAAAAGTATTAAATCTTAAACTTGAACAAAAGTCATATTTTTTTTTACTAGATGTTAAATAGGGAAATATTTTGTTCTGCAGGTCATTATCAGAAGAGGTTTCTAGGTCAGCTGTGTTACCAGCAGTTTTTCTTTTTCCCATTTGATGCAGAAACTATTCTGGTCTGAGATACTCAGAATTCCATCATTTTCTCTGTGGGAGTGATGCATTTGATGCCATTCGTGTACTAAATTGTAATTTTGGGAATGCTGGAATAATTCCTACCAAGACTGTCTTAATTGTGCCATCTGACATTTGAATGTCATCCTGGTATTAGCTCATAATAAAAGATAAAAATCAACGAGTCAATTGTTCTTTGGAATATCCCTTTCCTTGCTCTTGCTCCCTAAAAGCTGAACTGCTGGAGAACATGTCATGGTTGAGTCCACTCTACGCTCAGTGCTCATTTTGGGTCTGTTCTCTTTCCCCTGCTCTCACTGGTTTGAGAGCATTAAACACTGAAGGAGGATACTGTGAAGTTTGGTTAAATTCTGTCCCTAATTGCTGTTTCCTTTTCCCAGTTTGGAGGGAAATCCTTTTCCCTGAGGGTAAATGAGGAGAGATCATTAAGAACAAGGCAAATCACTAGAACATTCTCCCTGCAGATCCTTGTGTGCACTTCCCATGTATGAACTTGTACAGCTTGTTCTCTTCTAGATTCACTTTGTGGCTGTCTGCAAGAACACTGGAGCTGCCTCAGAAACAAAGGTAATCCCTGGGCTGGTTTTCATCTTTCAGTTTACTGGAGGTAAAGATCCTCAAGTGCTAAATAAGATGTGAATAGCAACTAAATGCAAATTTGAACATGTGTTAATCCAAGTGACCTATTTTCTTTGCTTTAGGAAGTAGGTAGGCCCTAAGTGTTACTGTGGAGCTGAGTCATTGTCTTTGGTGACAGCTTTGATGGGAAAGGGAGGGAGGAGGAATTCATGGTCTAGTAACCACAGTAAGGTTGGACTTGATGATCTTGGAGGTCTTTTCCAACCCTGTTGATTCTGTGATTCTGCTTAGGGCTTACAGGACACGACAGCTGCTTGTTCTGTTCAGTCTGTGTCACCAGGGGCTGGTACCTTCACCTGGGTTTGAGAGCTCTTAGGAAGTGGCTGCTGATTGTCAGTTGACATCTCTGTTCTGTGTCTTGCAGGGTCAGACATGCTGTGTGTCCATGTGGGAAGCTTCAGGGCAGTGACCCTGGCCTGGATCAGGAGCTGATTCCTAACAGCACGACACTGATGAGTGGATCAGAGTGGATCCTGCATGTAAGTGACTCACTTTTTTCTCCTCTTTGTAACTAAGATGAGAATTGTTTACTTTATTAAGTATAAATCGAAACTAGTTGATCCTAATCTCTTTTTAGCTGTTCTTTAATAAAGCATGTGTAATATTAGTGGGTTTGGATAATTCTCACTGGATCAATAGAAAGAAAGTGTTCCCTGGTACTGGTTTTGACCAATCTCCACCCTGATTCTAGCTGCTACTATTAAGTGGTACACAAAGACCAAAGGATTCAGAATCCAACCTTGAGTTCCCCCTGCTGTTTGTTCCTGGACTGACTGAGTCCTTGACCACCTGGAGGGCAGGAGTGCTGCGGCCTGCAGAGCAGCACTGATGAAATTTAAATACCAGATGCCAAAGTGGAGCAATCCCAGGGCACAGTCACACTGAACTGTACCAAACTTCACCCAAAAATACAGTCAGCAAATTCCCACATGCCATGGCAAACCCCAGATTGAACAGAACATGGTACCTCTTAGCTTGAATCTTCATCTCATGAGATTTTCATTCAGGATGCTAAATCCTGCTGGTATTGCACTTGGAGCTGTACCTTTAAGGGATCTCCCAGCCCAATAAATCTGCCTGTGGCAGCTGCAGCTTTGTAGCTCTCACTCACTGCCTGACCCT
>NW_008652304.1:2735-8806 GCF_000695815.1 Acanthisitta chloris | reverse complement strand
TCTTTCCTTCTGCTTTTCCTGAATTTAGGAGTTTTCTGAAGGTATTCACTTAAGACAAGCTCAAGTTAATGGCAACTAATGGAACTTTCCTGTGACATTAATTTGAGTGGTGTTTTCAGTCTGATTTGAATGACAGAGTCAGAAAAGACAAGCAGGAAAAAAAAAGAGATTGTATGTAAGTTAATGCTATAATTAAGATCAAAATTAATCATGAATAAATTGCAGCATCTGAAGGGGTTTTGGTTTTCAGAGTCATTAGTTTAACAAGAAGAGGATACCTGGTAGTGAGTTGCTCTGTGCTTACATGTAAGTTAATGCTGAAACAGTAATGAATCTTCTCTTTATTCAACATGCACCAAACAAATAGATTTCAATGCATTTATTCTCTCTGATTTTTATGCATACTACAAATGGCAGATATAGTATAAAATAGCTTTTCCCCTGTAAGAAAATCTGGTTCCTCTTATGACAAAAATATAGTATTCAAGATCTGTTTTAAAAATCCCAACTTTATAAAATGCTAAGTAAAAAACTAGTCTCAGTGGTTGGTTTAAAGCCAAACCATTAAGCCAAAGATCCATTAGAAGCCTAGGAGAACCTAAAGGGGAAACACCTCATTCTTGTGCTTGTCTCCAGGTACAGTGAGAATTAGATGCATGAGTAAGAGGCTAATTTGTTACCTACTGGGCAGGCACTAAAGCATCTTGAATGCCAAGTGTGACAAGGAGCTCTGAGTCTCACTGTAGTCCAGAGTATAACATTTGCTCAAAATACCAAGAAAATTGGTGGGGTGACCTTTTGGGTTGAGTCATGTTAGAAGGATAAATACCATTTAGTACAGCCTGGAAATCTGCAATACAGTGGCGAGTTCAGGAGCTGCTGCCAGGAGCAGTGCAGCATTTTTCAAAGGTTTGACTGTTTCCTATGAGAAGCACAAGAGAAGCAGTGCTGCCTTTTCTGCAGCCATTCTCAAAACTTAGCTTTGTATGCTTAACAAAGGTCAAGTTAACATTTTTCTGCACTGTTTTAAATAGTGGAGCATGACAAGCTTTAGAAAATCTGTAGATGCATAGATGTGGCTCCATCCTTCCACTTGTTAACATGGTCTGAAATAACAGTTCTGCAGAGTGGGCAGGTTTTTTCTCTATTAAACCATAGAGAGATGCATTCTTCACAAAATGTGTGCTGCAAGGAAAAGAAGGAGAACTTAGAGCTTCTAAGCTCTTCCACTTACACAACAGTGTATTACTTGCATAGCCTGATCTCTAAAAATCACCATGAAACACACACTCAGTAATCTAACTTTACATTGTTTTGTTTAAAATAACCTTAAGCTTGCAAAAATTCATTGGGATTTTGTGTATTACCTGACAGATCAGCAGAATAGGCTTCTGAAATTCAGCTTGGCAGATGGAACAGATATCATCTGACTCAGAGCACTGTCTCTTGCTGGCTGGTACCCCATAGTGCTGGAAAACAGGAGGTTTGCAGCAAATATTAGTTTCTAGGGGGATGAAAAAGCCAAAACAAACCCAAATAACAGGATGGAAAGGAACTGGGAATAAGGGCTGCCATGTCAGGAAAGCTATTCAATCCCTCATCCAGTGAAACACTGTTAAGTTTTTTAAGTAGGACAAAAAGGATGTTAGTTCACATCCTTTTATCTGAAGGGATGTGTAGGATAGATTTGGGGGAGGTGGTTGTTGTTAGGATGACAACATAATCATGTAGTCAAGGAATTCAGAGTGAAATGGCTATACAGGTTCCATTTAAAAATGCATTTGTTTATTGCTAAAACAGTACAAAGGGATATAGGAATGAGGCACTTGAAGTATTTTCATGTGAACTGAGTTTCTGGTTTGGCCATAAGAGAATTCAGTACTCACTGGGCGTGTAAAAAATATCCTTAGGACCTGCCTGAAGTTCCTCAATTGTCCAAAAAAGCTCAAGATCTGAAATGGGAAAGAAAACATGAGATATGCTTAGTATTTTTTTCTCTGTGAACTAAAAAATTTCCAAATTTTTGTGCAGATTCCAACACTGGAAGCCTCAGTGCTGGTTTAATGTTGGCAGGAACATGAGCACAGTTCACACTGACCCTGTTTTAGTTGGTTAATGTGTAACCAAACTAAAACCTTAGACTGAAGTTTTTTCCCAAGTGGTGTCTGTTCTTTAAACGAAAAATAGTGTTGAGATTCTGAAATTAAGCACTTGTGTGCAAATACATCATCATTAATATCATAGTTACCATAGTCTTTAGCCGTGTAATTAAGGGCCCAGAGCATTATATGGAGTATTGTTCATCTTCAAAGCTAAACTGCCTACATTTGGGGCAGGTGAGCTCTTTTGGTGAAGCAGAGACAGTAGGAACATGTTTAACTTGTCTGGCATCACCCAGGACACTCCAGGAGTTAGAAAATGTAGTTTCCTGGAAAATGCTGATTCTTTTAGCCCTGAATTTTAGCTTCATTTTTGCAAGGGGTTTTCCTCAGTACGTGCTAACAACAGCCTGGTCAGTGCTTGATGTGAGGGGACTACAGTGACAGTGTCCTTTGCTATGCAGTCCCAATCCATTCCCAGAACAAGTACAGGAAAAAGATGATTTAGTGTCCTGAGCCAGACTGGAGATGTATCAGTTAAACTGCAGCATCAACTTGCCACTCTGATCAAACCCAGGGGAACCTTGAGAGCTGTGCTGCCTCTAACCCTCCAGTGATCATTACTGCTGCATGGTCTGAGAGGAATAGAAAGCTTACATACTTTTAGGATGAGGTAGAGAAGGCCCAGCAGTATCCCAAGGGTCCATCCCAGTGCACTGTCCAGCTCCCCATAGGCAATAAGATAACGGAACCAAACTGGTATGGGGACAAACATACGGTAATACTGGCAGAGTTCTTCTAACAGCATGTACCAGTAGCCCTGAGCAAGACATGCAAAGGAATAGCTCAAGATTTCAAACACAAAGGAATTTTAAAATAGAAAAGATGCATTGTTATTCTTTGGAGTAGCTTCCTCTCACCAGAGCTTGAGATAACTAAATGTGAAGCATGAAAAAAACCCAACAAAAACCCAGATGAGTCTCACCACAACTGTACAAGCTGCTGTAACAGAACTGATTGCTGTTGAATTGATTACAAAATCAAAGTAGGATGGCTCTGGCAGGCTTAATCTCATAAGCAAAAAAAAAATAAATCTACATGAAAATGACAGTAAGATAAATTTGGTCACATAGATCATCTTGGCATGATAAGAGTTGTGTCCTGCATTCAGGATTAAACAATGAGAGTGAGGCCCATTCTTCCATCAACACACATAAATTATAACTCTCTTCCTGTAAACATTATTTCATGCCTAAGAAACCTCATCTTTTGACAATGAATTCCTTTAAGGATGGGCTGATAAAAAACTGGGGGGGCAGGAAAGAAGTGTAGGGTAGCTGAACAGGTAAACAGAGTTCAATGACACCCTAAAAATCATTGAGTACCAAAACAAAGTGTCCTGCACAGAGCACTGAATGTGCATGTGTAATCACAGACATTTAGCTCAGCTCCTACTTTATTCCCTTAAATTTCTCTTTATTTGTAACAGGGAGGAAATACTCTCTACAATGTACACTGGATAATGCCACAATTTGCCACTATTGACCTGATTCCTTCTTTGACTTAGGCACAGTTGGTGTAATGGAATTTTCAATAACTGTTTTTTTGGCTGTTGCATCATTAGCTGAAGAAAAAAAACAGAGATCCTGATTATAAATCAATATTTAGAGAAGCCACTTGTACCTGAGAATGACTTGTTCTGGTACATTTTAAGAGGTAAAACCTCCCAAAACATCCTGTTCAAACACTACACAGAAAACTGCACTTGTTGTTCTGAACCAGCATTAGTAATTGCAGTTTTAAGATAAAATGAATCCAACCAATTTCACTGATCTGAACTATGGCTTAAGTTGGTTAACAAAAGGAAAATTCAGGAGTATTTTGGAGGGACAGAAAAAACAGCTGTGTGCATGTGCAGCTCTTAAACTCTTGACACAAGATGTGCTGTGCTGCAGCTGCTCCAGGCTCACTGCCCATGTGCACATTCTTGCAGCAGAGAGAAGCTTTCTTCAACCCCCAACTCCGAGACAGAAATAAACCATTTCTCCAATGACATAAGCCATTGTTTCAGATCTCACTGAAAACCTTTCTTAGCACCAAGCAGGGAAGAGCATGAAATCCACAGGGTTTTCTTGCCCAGGGTGTACTGGGATTATATCCAGATCTTTAATTAAAGACTTTTCTCTGGGTAGAATCTAATAATTAGCTCATTTTACCATAAAAGAATCTTCAGAAGGAAGCAAAACTCAAGCTTGTTTCCTTACCTTGGATTTAAAGGACATCATAAAAGAAGGCACCAAGAGAATAAAGCACTTGAAGCCCATGAAGAGGAATTTCAGGATAAAGTCTGTGACTCCCACAGTCCAAAGTACCTCCCAGAAGTTCATAAAATCCACTGTAGGGTTTAAGAAGATTAAGCTGCAAAAAGAAGTATCAGAAGTTACTGGAGCACCTTATTTAGAGGGAACTATAACCAGAGATTATCAAGGCAGGGTTAACTGAAAAAGCAGACCTGATTTTGCACAAAGGAAATGACCTCCTGACTGTGAATTGATCATTTATGATCTCTGATCCATTTTGGAACCTTCTTCACTGTACCTTCATCACAACCCTCATCCTCTAGAGCTGCTTTCTCATTTCTGCATTTAGCTTTTGATTTATGGCCCAGACTGCAGCTGCAGAATGGTTAAGGGGGAAAATAAACTGGAGCCAAACTGCACAGAGCCCCAGAATGCCATGCTGGGTATTCCCAGGGGGAGGTGGGAGGGCCAGACTGGGAATCAAACCCACAGCATTCCCTATGGTACAGCAGTGCCATTAAGGCAAGGATGAGGTCTAGCAAATTCCAGCATAGTGTTTTTAAGGACAGCACCTGTTGGGTTTGGCAGAGGAGGAGCAATAAGATTCAAGTGAAAGAGAAACCAGTGCCACAATTAAAGAAAAACCACCAATAATATGCCCAGTGAATGCTTAGTTTTGAGTAACTCATGCTGTGAGTAGAGCTGTTTCTCTGCTTACCTGTAATACAGTGCCTGAGAATGAAAGGTGTAATACAGGAGGAGAGATGATCCAGTGAGGTACAGTAGTAACCAAGTACATTGCAACCTGGAGCACCGATCCTGTAAGGGAATGGGAAACACACACTGCTCATCTCAGTGTCTGAACTCACTCCCAAAGCACAGCTCTGCTGCACCTCAGCAGTGACTACCACAGGACTTTACCTTAGTGGTTTTAGGCCACATAAAATAGGAGAACTCAATGGAAAGGCAGAGCAGCTATTTAATGTTTTCAACGTACCAACTTCTATGTGTATAAAGGTTTTTCCTAAAGCCACAACCAAACCCACCCCACTCTGAAGGAACAACAGGTTTCCCTTTGGGAGGGAACAAAGGGATGGAAATTTAACCTGTTAACTGCTGTTTGATTCCATAAATATAGTTAAGAAGTTATTCCATACATTACAAAAAACTTTTCTCAGCTGAAGTGATTTCAATAGTCAAAGCCAGGGGGAGGAACAACCTCTTTGAATTTTGCAAACCTTAACTATCTGAGAAGCTCCACACTGTACAGAAGCATTGACTTTACATCTCGATACCTAACACAATTAGGTAAGTAAAACAGTATCTCCATTCACATTTCTTTCAAAAATTGTTTAACTTTTAACTAAGCCTTCATCAACTTAAAAGAATTTTGTTGCACGGGATGATACTTACTCGTAGAAAAACCTGATTTACTATGCTTTTGTTTGCATATGCATAAGTTGTTAGCAGCCCAATTCCAAGAGAAATGCCTGTTAGGAAAATAGGATCAGTTATACACAAGAAAAGGGGAAAAAAAGTAATCACTGAACTGGGTTAAAAAAACCCAGCCACTTCTAATATGTCTCTGTAATTACAATTAATGGCTCAGACTCTCAGGCCAGGGTAATTAAGCACATTGTGCACATGCCAGAAAAGGAAACAGAAGCCACTG
>NW_008652304.1:0-2714 GCF_000695815.1 Acanthisitta chloris | reverse complement strand
GCTGAAAAAAGCAAATCAAAATAAAGCTAAAAGTCAATTGCATTATATTCCAGGCATGGCTATTAGTGCCTCTCTTGGGGGGGAGAGGTGGTTATACTGTACCAACGATATGCTGCATGATGAGTTTGACACAGAGGATCAGGACATAGGGCAGACTTTTGTGCAGCCAGTGCAGGAGGTATCTGAGCTCTGACAGGGAGCTGCCGCCGTGCTCCTCTGAGTCTGGAGTGGGATCATCTGGCCCTGCTGCCTCCGCGTGGCTGTGTCCGTGGGAGCGGCTCTGGGAGCTCCTGGAGGCTCTGGAGCTTGTGTTCTCCATGGTTTCTCCCACAGCAGGGCTCAGCTGGATGTGCACATCCGTGCCATGGTGGCAGGAGCTGTCCCCTGGCAGCGTCGTTCCGTGGGTGCTCGGAGAGGAGAGAGAGTCCTCACCGCTCCCGTGGATGCTGTGGAAGTGGCTGCAGTTGGGCTGCATGGTGGGATTGTTTGCTGCTCCTGATGGTTCTTTGTTTGTGTCTCCTAGAAAGGGATATAAAAAGTGGGAATGCAGTTTATTGCACTGAGTGATTGCCTGGAGCACAGAATTCTCAGAGCTGGAAAGGACCCATGAGGATCATCGAGTCCAACTCTTGGCTCAGCACAGGACATCCCTGAGGATCACACCGTGAAGACAAGATTCTCTGAGACACTGTGTTCCATTCCACAGGACAACCTGCTGTGTGCCATATGAAGTGATTTCCTTCCCTCCACATGCACACTGCCCAGCCTGCAGTGAACCTCTGCCTTGGCAACAGCTAAAGCTGCTTCAGTGCAGCTCAGAACAACAAAACCTTGTGGACAGGAGACCTGCACGAGCCTGTACAGAAGAGATCTCAGAAGGGCTGCAAAATTTCCCAGAAACAGTACCAGCAGTAGGCCAGAGCAGCAAACCCTGCTGGGAAGGAGCAGATACATTTACATGCACCCATGAAAGGGTGAACACTGGTTCAGACATGTCCAGCCAAAACAGTGCGTGCTCAAAACTGAGCTCTCAAAACTCTCCATTATGAGATTAATGAGATTATCCTGTCTGGGGAAGGGAGCAGAACCAGGTTAGGCCATTTCCTAAGCAGCATTTCAAACACTCTGGACCATACAGCCTAGGTGAAAAATGAAATGCAGCCAACAAGTCACCCAAGAGGAGAGTAGCCAAATGAAGTCTGATTTATCTTTCCTTTGGCATCTTTTGGTTTTCTTCCTGGGCAGTTCTTCACTTCTGTGCCTGCCAGTCTTCGATCAAACAGTATTAAATCAACTTCTCTGCACTGGTGTGACATCAGAGTCATGATTTTGGAGAATGCCTTGAAGCTGAATTTGGCACAATACTTGTCACTATGGAATAACACTATGGAAACTTTGGGAAATCTGTTCTAATCCCTTTTCTAGTGTTCAGACTCTTACAGGTTCCTCTTTGAAATTATTTTTTCCCACAGCTAGTTTCACCAGGGATACAAAAAGGTTAAAGCAAACTTGGGTTTGCCCTTCAAAAAGTTCTCAGTGTGTTTGCACAAACCTCAAATTCTTCAGCCTTTAAAAAGGAGATTATTTAAAGAATAAACTACACTGACATATGAATATGGGGACTTGGTACCATTTACAAGTGCTGCTGCTCCTACCACTGCTTTTTTTATGGGGACTTGGTACCATTTACAAGTGGTGCTTCTCCTACCACTGCTTTTTCTGCTGGCCAAAGATGACATCATGCTGCAAAACAGCCAAAATTCATCTTCTCCACTTTTTTTGCACATGAATAAAAGCCAATGAACTGGAGATGTTACTGACTTGTGCAAACAGCATTCCTGAGTGTCCATCTGCAGGATCAGTGCTGCTTTTACCAGGAAGGGGAATAAAAACCACCTCATTAACGCTGCCGTTGGAGGTCTGGGGACAGCTCCTGCACGAAGGTTCGTTGGGTGTTTCCAAACACAATTGATCGCAGTGCTGGAGCCGCACGGTCGCGCCTGGCACTGCGCCTGGAGAACCTTCCCATCGCCGCGTTATTCAGTGGGATTTCACAGAGAACCCTCTCGCAGAGGCTCCCGGCAGCCTCCACATCTTGTTCTCCAGTAATTACTTACAATAATACCCTTGCTAAATGCTCTTCCAACACTGCCGTGCCTCCCCCCGCGCTAGGGACACCCCCTCGGGAGTGTTTGTGCTGCGGGGACACCCCAGGGACCCCCGACAACCCCTCGGGAGGATCTGTGCCGTGGGGCACCCCCAGGACCTCCGACAGCACCTCGGGAAGGTCTGTGCCACGGGAGCACCCCCGGGATCCCCTCGGGATCCCCTTGAGAGGTTTTGAGCCGTGGGAGCAGTTCCAGGACCCCCAACAGCACCTTGGGTGGGTCTGTGCCACGGGGGCATCCCCGGGATCCCTTTGGAAAGATCTGTACCGCGGGGAACACCCCGGGATCCTTTTAGAAGGGTCTGCACCGTGGGAACACCCCGGGGATCCCCTCGGGTGGGTGTATACCGGGGGTAACACCTCGGGGATCCCCTCGGGTGGGTCTGTACCGGGGGTAACACCTCCGGGATCCCTTTGGAAAGATCTGTACCGCGGGGAACACCCCCGGGATCCTTTTAGAAGGGTCTGTACCGTGGGAACACCCCCGGGATCCCCTCGGGTGGGTCTGTACCTTGGGGACATCCCCGGGATCCCTTTGGAAAGATCT
>NW_008652303.1:0-2678 GCF_000695815.1 Acanthisitta chloris | reverse complement strand
ACCATCCCTCCCTCCCCCAGACCCGCCGTGGGTCCCGACAAGGACCCTCGCGAGGCGTCGCGCGAGGCCAAGCCGCGTTCGCTGCGTTTCACCTGGAGCATGAAGACGACGAGTTCCCTGGAGCCCGGCGAGATGCTGCGCGAGATCCGCAAGGTGCTGGACGCCAACAGCTGCCGCCCCCCGCCTCAAGAGACCTTTTTTTTTCGGCGCCCCCGGCCACGACTCCTTCGTGCAGTGGGAGATGGAGGTGTGCAAGCTCCCGCGGCTCTCGCTCAACGGCGTCCGCTTCAAGCGCATCGCCGGCACCTCCATGGCCTTCAAGAACATCGCCTCCAAGGTGGCCAACGAGCTCAAGCTCTGAGCCGCGGCCCCGCCGGACCGCGGACGGGAGCCGGGAGGAAAAACCGACGGAAAAAAAATAAGGGGTGGGACAAGGGGGGTTTGGAGAGGTTGGATGGAGCTTCGGGAGAGGTTGGCTGAGGTCTGAGAGTGAGTGGGAACACCTGGATGGAGCTCAGGAGTGACTGGGTGAGGTCTGGGAGTGAGTGGGGAGCAACTGGATGGACCCTCGGGAGCTTCTAGATGGGTTTGGAAGTGTCTGGGGAACACCTGGATGGAGCTCAGATGGCTCAGGAGTGACTGGGGAACACTTGGATGGAGCTCAGATGGGTCAGGAGTGAGTGGGGAACACCTGGATGGAGCTCAGATGGCTCAGGAGTGACTAGATGAGGTCTGGGAGTGAGTGGGGAACACCTGGAGGGACCTTCAGGGGCTCCTAGATGGGTTTGGAAGTGTCTGGGGAACACCTGGATGGAGCTTAGATGGGTCAGGAGTGACTGGGTGAGGTCTGGGGGAGTGACTGGGGAACACCTGGATGGACCTTCAGGAGCGACTGGGTAGGTCTTGGATGGGTTGGGAGTGAGTGGGGAACACCTGGATGGACCTTCAGGAGCGACTGGGTGAGTTTGGGAGTGACTGGGGTACACCTGGATGGAGCTCAGATGGCTCAGGAGTGACTGGGGAACACCTGGATGGAGCTCAGGAGCGACTGAGTGGGTCTTGGATGGGTTAGGAGTGACTGGATGAGGTCTGGAAGT
The DNA here is from genome assembly GCF_000695815.1 of Acanthisitta chloris. Classification (NCBI taxonomy): domain Eukaryota; kingdom Metazoa; phylum Chordata; class Aves; order Passeriformes; family Acanthisittidae; genus Acanthisitta; species Acanthisitta chloris. Next base: position 1,581 of record NW_008652303.1, on the reverse strand, counting down.
GCCTGGAGAACACCTGGATGGACCTTCAGGAGCAACTGAGTGGCTCAGGAGTGACTGGGTGAGGTCTGGGAGTGACTGGGGTACACCTGGATGGAGCTCAGATGGCTCAGGAGTGACTGGGGAACACCTGGATGGAGCTCAGGAGCGACTGAGTGGGTCTTGGATGGGTTAGGAGTGACTGGATGAGGTCTGGAAGTGCCTGGAGAACACCTGGATGGACCTTCAGGAGCAACTGAGTGGCTCAGGAGTGACTGGGTGAGGTCTGGGAGTGACTGGGGTACACCTGGATGGAGCTCAGATGGCTCAGGAGTGACTGGGCAACACTGGATGGAGCTCAGATGGGTCAGGAGCTCCTGGATGGGTCTTGGGTGGCTCAGGAGTGACTGGAGAACACTTGCATGGACCTTCAGGAGTGACTGGATGTGTCTTGGATGGATCAGGAGTGACTGGATGGACCTTCAGGAGCTCCTCGATGGGGCTGGGAGTGACCGGATGGACCTCAGGTGTCTCAGGAGCTCCTGGATGGTTCTGGGAGTGATGGATGGACCTCAGGGGCTCTTGGATGGGGCTGGGAGCTCTGGGAAGCACCTGGATGGATGTTCTGCATGGTCCAGGTGTTCATGGGAACGTCCTGGATGGATCTGGGAGCTCTGGGATGTGCCTGGATGGACCTCAGATGTCTTAGTTGCTCCTGGATGGGTCTGGGATGTTTTGGGAGCTCCTCCTGGATGAGTCTGGAAGTACCTGGATGGATCTTGGACATCTTGGAAGCTCCTCCTGGATGTTTTGGGAGCTCTGGGGAGCACCTGGACGGACGTTCTGCGCAGTCCAGGTCTTTGTGGGGGAATGTCCTGAATGGATCTTGGACCTCCTGGATGGATCTGGAGCCCCAGGGGATCTCCTGGATGGACCTGGAAATTCCAGGATGGACCTTAAAATGGCCTGGATGGACCTGGGAGCACCTGGATGGACCTTTTGTGCAGTTCAGGTCTTCGTGGGGATGTCCTGGATGGACCCAGGACCTCCTAGATGGATCTTGGACCTCCTGGATTGACCTGGGACTTCTGGACTCAGGCCCACCAGGACGGATCTGGGATCTCCAGGATGGACCTGGGATGGACCAGGGCCACGTGGGGATCACCTGGATGGGCCCAGGACCACCTGGATGGACCTGGGACCTGTGGGGACATTGTGTGTGGCCCAGGGCCTTGTGATGGGGACGTGGGGACATCCTGGATGGTCCAGGAACATCATGGGGTGGTCCAGGGCCCCTTGGGGATGTCCTTGGTGGCCCAGGGCCCAATGGGAACATCCTGGGTCACCTGGGGATGTCCCCCCAGGGCCCTGTGGGGCCATCCTGGGTCACCTGGAGGTGTCCAGGGGTCACTGGGACCATCCTGAGTCACCTGGGGATGTCCAGAGGTCACCTGGACCTCCCCCCAGGGCCCTGTGGGGCCATTCTGGGTCACCTGGGGATGTCCTGGGGTCACCCAGGGCCCCGTGGAGATGTCCCTGGTGTCCCATGACCCCTGGGGACACCATGGGACCCCCCCCCAGGGCCCCACACTGACCTTTTGGGGG
>NW_008652302.1:0-213 GCF_000695815.1 Acanthisitta chloris | reverse complement strand
ATGGCGATTCAATCCTAGAAGTTAAAGTCTCTGGTGGTGGGAGTGTGACTGCCAGAGTGCCTCTTGAATAGTCAGACAGGAAGGTTTCCTTAACAACAAGACCCCACCTGGAGTACTGCATTCAGGTCTGGGGCTCCCAACATAAAAAGGACATGGACCTGACGGAGTGAGTCCAGAGGAGGGCCTCAAAGATGATCAGAGGGCTGGAGCACC
>NW_008652301.1:0-2108 GCF_000695815.1 Acanthisitta chloris | reverse complement strand
ATAAGGAACAAACAAAGGGCTTTCTTAAATCCTGCTTCAGAATGGGGGATAATGCAAGAAGGATCTAGTGCTCCTTCTTGGAAATCTGCAGTTTGTGTCACTGGGCACTGATTGCTCTCAGAGATAGAGTGTGCAGGAATGACTCAGTGGACCAGAGTGAGATTAAGTCCTTCTTCCTAATGTTGCTGCAAGTACTGAATCATCAAACCCACAGATAAAAGAGGTTTGTATAGCATTCTTGAAGCCTGGAAATCACACTGCCTTAACTTCAATAAAATTTCCCTTGCACATTCCCAGCTGGCTTTGAAGTGAATTAAGCTTCACCACTTTGGACTAGCCAAATGTGACATTTTATGCCAGTTGATTACTCTAATTTAAAACATCCTTTGGTATACATCTGGCTAGGCATGATATTCTCAATTTCTCAGGGTTGATTACATCTTAATAGAAGGGATTCCACTTGGACTTTTGCCTTTGCACATGCTCATACAACTATTTATCCTGTTCTTAAGCACAACATTATGACAATCATTTGCATGGAAAACTATCAGTACAAAATTGCTTAATCATTTTTATTACAGTGTTTAGGAGAGTTAAATAGGATGAGGATGGAGAAGATGCTTCTGAGAGTGGCATCCTGTCTGGTGAATTTTACAGTATAGAACTCATTAGATTTTCACTGCCGTCACTTCAGAGAAATGAGCACCACCAGGTGGGAAGGTGGTGCTCATGCCAGGACAGGTAGCTAGGACAGGTAAAATGAAACAGCCTGCTGAGGAAGCAGAGGGAGAGTTAGATGAAACATTTTGGATGGTAAGATTAGGGGAAGAGAATGAACAATTAGCTCCTTGTAGAACTTCTCCCAGTGCTCAGAAAGCAAGACTGGGTTTTCTCTGCAAGGTTTCAGTTTCCATCCATCTGTCTCTTGTTGTTTATACTTATGCAGATTCCACAGCTGAAGAGAGGCTGTCTCCAAACAGCCTCTCTCAGTTGTCATTTGAAAATTTTCCAGTATGTTACCTTGTGTTTCTGCTGCAGCATGTCTGGTATCTCAGAAACGGGTTTCACTGGAACAGAAACTGTCAACCTTTGCGATGTGGCACAAAATAAATTTGACTTCTGATTGGAATCACATTTCCAATAAAAACTAACCCAACCTATAACTCAACACACAACTCAAACTTTAAACATAGAGCTCTGTTAACTGTTATTTTAATAATTTTCCCACTAGCTCCTATTAATTTTCTCAGTCCTTTGACATTCTTGGCTCCAGACAAAAACACTAACTATTATGAGAGAAGCACAAATAACTGTTATTAGCATGGCCCAGCTTAGGGGCACCTTGATGGTTTCTTAAAAGATCCTGTTTTCCTGAAATTTTCAGGTCCATTTCAGACCTTCTGAAGTCTGTATGAATTTATCTCAAACTTTTCACTCTGTTACAGAGATAGAAGTGTCTTGTGTTAACCTCAGGGTGCTCTCCAGTCATCCTTTGCTCATTTCTTGATTTCTTTAAACAAGTATTTTTGAAAGAAAACTTTGGTAGTTGGTAAGAATATTTTGATACCAAAAAAAATAGTCTGTGTTATAATCGATGGATTCAGGGCAGAGAATCTAAATATAGCTTATTCCTAGTCTTTAAGTCGGGACCTTCTGTGACTGATCTGTTAATAAGAAATTGGAGAGAGGAAACTCAAATCCCATGGGAAATTAAAATTGTATAAGTATTCTATGTTTAATCTGAAAGATACTTCACATATGTAGGGCTAAATATAAATATAGCTGTAATATTTTCTTTCTATAAAAGAGGATTAAAAAAGGCTTTAAGAAACATCAAGTTAATAAGATTTGGGAACACTTTTGCCCCTTTGTGTGAGTAATGAATTATTTACAGTATGTAGTCTTACAGGGTTGGCACAAATCTGGATATTCCCAAAGTGTGGTACCAATAAAAGTCCTTATTTCCTTTTCCCTATACATATTAGGACCAAAAAGGATGTTATGTAGAGGAGCAGACAGCATTACTAAAAGGTGGTTGAATTACTGCCTCAGTGCTCTACCAACATACTCACTGGTTCTTAAAGGAGTTGCTGCCCAACTCATGCACA
>NW_008652300.1:20401-20872 GCF_000695815.1 Acanthisitta chloris | reverse complement strand
AGCGGGGCCGGTGCGGGCCGAGGATCCGCGGGCGCGGGGGCACAGACAGCTCCGTTCGGGCTGGGAGAAGGGGGAAGGTCTGGGGGAGTGCGGAGGAGGATCCTGCGCTGTGAGGGCCTGTGTGTGTGTTACAGAGGCGGATTCGGGAATTGTGTGCCATTTTCTACTTTTTTTCCTCTACCCTTTTTTCTTTCGTTTTTAGCATGAGCTGAAGGAGGAGGAATAAATCATTAACTTTTTTTTCCCTTGTGGGACTGAAAATGTCTATTTGAGTGCTCTATAATATATATACAGCAATAAGGAAAAATGGTGTTTCTGAACACATACTAGACATGTGACCTAGAATTATAGAATTTTAGGGGTTGAAATGGACCTTAGAGATAATCCAGTCCCATCCCTCTGCCCTGGGCAGGGACACCTCCCACCACAGCAGGTTGCTCAAGGCTTCATCCAGCCTGGCTGTGAACACTG
>NW_008652300.1:11511-20155 GCF_000695815.1 Acanthisitta chloris | reverse complement strand
GGGAGATGCTCCAGTCCTCTTAGCAACTTCGTGGCCTCCTCTGCACTTGCTCCAACAGTTCCGTGTCTTTCTTACACTGAGAACACCAGAACTGTGTGCAGTATTCCAGGTGGGTCTCACCAGAGCAGAGTAGAGGGGGAGAATCACCTCTTTTGACCTGCTGCCCACACTCCTTTCAGTGCAGCCCAGAAATGGGTTGGCTTTCTGAGCCAATCGAATCCTGCACAAAGAAACTTAGAGGTAGGGGTAAAATGGACAAGAAACTTAGAAGTAGGGTTTAAAGTTCTCTTTCACCTCATTGCCAAGTGGTTAGAGAACTTGTTTGTGATACGGTGCAGTGGGGTTTTTTCTCAGTTTAAAGGGGATTTTATTCCCTTTACAAGAAGGACAGTTTAGATACACAGAAAGTAAGTCATGTATTACAAGAAGTTGTCTGGGCTTGGGTTAGATGGTTCCACATCTTTCTTACTCACTCTGTTCTCCTGCACTGTATGGTTAAGCATTTGTGACGTTATGAACTGAATTCTACATGTATCAGTTGTGTTTCCTGATACAAATCAGAAGATCAGTTTCATTTGTTTCAGTTACTGCACAAATTACTCATCCAGCAGAGGATCTGAGGTATTTACTGTACTCTGGGAATCTCCCGGGGCTTTGGTAGTCAACTTCCCCAGCAATCTGACAGACACACGTTCATAGTCATTCTCCTTGATTCAGGACAGGTACTTGGTTCAAAGTCAGCGGCTTGATCACAGAACTGTGCTATTCTGCCATAAATCTGATTTACAGTGGGATTCCCAGAAACATGTTGTTTAGTAGGCAATGGTCCCTTCTTCAGAGGCATTTAAAATCACAGAATCATTTAGGCTGGAAAAGATCTCTAAGATGATTGGGTCCAACTGCCAAACCCACCACTAAACCATGTCCCTAAGTGTCACATCTACATGGCTTTTAAATCCCTCCAGGGGTGGTGACTCAACCGGTTCTCTGGACAGCCTGTTGCACTGGTTGACAACCCTTTCCATGAAGAAATTTATTCTCATATCCAACCTATACGTCCCGTGGCACAAACTGAGGCCATTCTTTCCTATCAATTGTTACTTGAGATCAACTCCACCTTGCTACAACCTCCTGTCAGGTAGTTGTAAAGAGTGATAAGGTTCCCCTGAGCCTTCTCTTCTCCAGACTGAATATCCTCAGCTCCCTCAGCTGCTCCTCATGGGACTTGTGCTCTACAAGCTTCACCAGCTCCATTGCCCTTCTCTGGACATGCTCCAGCACCTCAATGTCTTTGTTGTAGTAAGGGGCCCAAAACTGAACACTGGATTTGAGGTGTGGCCTCACCAGGGCTAGGTACAGAGGGACGATCTCTTCCCTAGTCCTGCTGGACACACTATACAGACCAGAATGTCATTGACCTTCTTGGACAAATATATATGTATCTAAAAAGTATTTGGTGGTTTTTTTAATAGCTCTGAGATTATAAAATTAGTTCCTGAAGATTTGCTGTGTATTTTTTATGGCAGTAGAATTTATGGACAAGAAACTGTCTGCATAGGTAGAAGAGAGTGACAGGATAAAGCAGAAGTTTCTGTTGGGGTGTGAGTGCTGTATGTGACTAATGAATATGTGGAGCAAAAGAGCTGTGTATGGAAAAATGTCTTTATGTATGGAAGGATACTGAATCTCTGCCTGTGTGGACACTTGGATATGGAATGTAGCTGTGTTGGGATACATAACTGGACAACATCTGCCACACAGTTTGTTAAAGCTGTTTACTATAATTTGTTAAAGCTGTTTAATAATCTGCATAGTAACAAATGTTCTGTGTGTTCTTAATGTTTTATAGCCCAGAATGATTCATCCATTCTGTATCTTACCAGATCAAGTAACTAAGATGAAAAAAAATCTAAAACCTGGGAAACTTGAAGTCTGAGGAATTTTAGTTTGAGTGTGTTGGAATTTGTTGATGTGTGGGATAGACAGTTTGGCTGGGACATGTGTGCCACAGAGTGTTTTTCCTCTCCCAAAAAAGGGAAAAGCTTTATGCTTCACTTACAAATGTTGTGTTTATTCCACATTATAGTAATCATGAGAGAACTGTACTGGTAACGCTGGGTTTAATTGATCCCAGTTAGACTGCATCGTGGACTTGGTTAATTTGCTGCCTTTTTAGTAGAGCTGCCGGAGAATAGAAGTCCAGTAATTTTGCAATACATTCTGCCTGAGGGTAGGAAAGCTCTACAGAGGGAGCTGGACAGACTTGATCAGTGGCTGAGGAACAACTGCATGAGGGTCACTAAGGCTCAGTGCTGGTTCTACCCTTGGGACACAACAGCCCCAAAGAGGTGTTGTTCAGAAAGGGCCTTGGTGGTGCTGGTGGCAGCGGCTCAGTGTGAGCCAACAGTGTGCACAGGTGGCCAAGGAGGCCAAGGGCATCTTGGCCTGGATCAAGAACAGTGTAACCAGCAGTACTAGGGCAGTGCTCATCCCCCTGGACTGGGCACTGGGGAGGTCACAGCTCAGTGCTGTGCTCAGCTTTGGGCACTCACTGCTAAAAGGATATTGAGGTTCTGGAGTGAGCCCAGACAAAGGCAACGAGGAAAGCAAAGGGCTAGAGCACATGGGGAAGGGCTGAGGGAGCTGGGTTTGGTTAGCCTGGAGAAGAGGCTCAGGAGTAACCCCATGGCTCTCTCCAACTCCCTGAAAGGCTTGGAGAGAGGTGGGGGATGTCTCTTCTGCCATGGCTGCAGGGAGAGGACTAGAGGGAATGGCCTTGAGCTGAGACAGGGCAGAGTCAGACTGGATGTAAGGAGAAATGTTTTCTCTGTGAGAGTGTTCAGGCACTGGGATACTGCCCAGGGAGGTGGTAGAGTCACCATCCCTGGAGGTGTTGAACAGGCATCTGGATGTGGCACTGGAGGATATGGTTTAGAGTTTAGGGGTTCCAGCAATGACAGAGTAGTGGTTGGACTTGTTGATCTTAGAGGTCTCCTCCAACCTCAATGATTCTATCCATGCCAGCCTTGATAAAGATTGCTGTTCACAGTCTGTTTGGTACATCACTAAGTTTCTAAACTGTTGGTTAACTGATGTCTCTCTTTTGTTCCTGTCTCAGGTACTACGCCTATCTTCAGCAAGCTCAGGCATTTTACACATTTCCCTTCCATCAGATGATGACTGCAGTGCCCAACATGGAAATGATGACTGAGCAGCCATCTCTAGAGGGCATTCCAGAGCCAAACGTTGCTCAGGAGCCTCCAAAAGGTAGTTTGACTATCACTAAAACGATAGTAATCAATTGGTAAAGAAATATTGCCCTTAAACTCCTTCTTTGGACCTGGTTTTTGTCCAAGTCAATGTGATTGTCTGAGTGGTGTCTATGGTGCAGAGACACCTAAGCTACCTAAGTGTTGAGCCAGTAAATCCAAGATTAATCTAGTAACTGTTTAAATTAATGAATTTTAAAGGTGAATTTTTCTATTTGATTTCTTTTTGTATCCACATGTTTAGCTGAGTCTTTTCGAATATCCACACTGCAACATTAGACTTGTACAAAAAAATGGATATTTGCTTTGTTGTTTCAGAAGTTAAAAAAGGAGGAAGGAAAAGAAAAGCCAAAGTGACTGAGCCAAAGCAACCCAAGAAACCTGCTCCTAAAAAGGAAAAAACAGCCAAGTCAAAAGGCAAACAGGAAAAGATCACAGATACTTTCAAAGTGAAAAGAAAAGTTGACCGTTTTAATGGTGTGTCTGAGGCTGAGCTTCTGACCAAGACTTTGCCTGATATTTTGACCTTTGATCTGGACATTGTAATAGTAAGTAGCTCACAAGATGAGGTAGAAAAGTGTATACTCTCTCCTGCTTACTTATCTGTGTTGCTTGTATGGCAAGATCTTGCAAGATAAAGTGTATGAACTGTTTCCTGTGTGTGGAGCTGCTTTGCCTTTTCTGTTAAATGTCATAGTAACATAGTCCTAAGTTCTGAGAAACACAAGTCTTAGGTATGACGCAGAGTCATGAGAGGCTGCTGCTGTGTTTGCTGGAAGCTCTACACACTGTGAACTGCTCTTGGCTTTGCACAGCTAAACGAGACACTGCTTTGTTAGCAGTGACTTAGAGAACTGACTAAGGATCCTCCCCATAACTTGACTCAATTTTTGACCTGTTAACTGTATTCTCATTGTTTTACTGGCCTGGTATCTTTGCAGATTGGCATAAACCCTGGCCTGATGGCAGCTTACAAAGGACATCATTACCCAGGACCTGGAAACCATTTCTGTAGGTTTCTCTTTTCTTTTCTCCTCTTAGAATTGGCAGAACTTTGTTAGAACTTGTGACATTTTAATTAAACGGGTTTGGGTTGGTTTTTTTCCTGTTTTGATGGAGAGAAGGATTTTGCTTTTAACGACCCGAGGGTGATTTAAATCCCATAACTACTTCTCTCAAACACTGTATGTAAAGGGGAATAGAAGAGAAGTAGTCGGTGACGTTCAGTGCAGGTCTAGATTTGTCACATATGAATTCAGGTTGTCAGTAGCTTCTGTCAGAGCAGTACAGTGCAAGGAGAAGCCATGGCAAATTGTAAAAGAAAGCTGACATGTATTTGCCACCTTCTTTCCCACAAAATCTACATGGATCACATCCACTCTCTGCTTAAGCGAATCACGGAATCTCTGTAATCAGCTTTCAGGATAAAACTCTGGTTTCCATACACAGGGTCGTGGTGAGGAATTCCTGTTCACTGGGGATTTTTTGTGCTCTTGCAGTAGATAAATTAATTTTGGCTCTTTGAAACTTTCCTGGATAAGGTAACAGTCTGCCCAAACTAACTGATGCTTTGTTAAAGTAGATTCTTCCTTTGGCATTCCAGTGCTCCCTTAGTCCAGGGATTTTCTTGATTGTGCTTTCTTTTCCTTAGAAATAGGTAAATACCTATGTTCCTACTTCACAGGGAAGTGTCTGTTCATGTCTGGTCTAAGTAATGAACAGCTGAACCATATGGATGACCACACTTTGCCACATAAATATGGGATTGGATTTACAAACATGGTTGAAAGGACAACACCTGGAAGCAAAGACCTGTCCAGGTAGGATAACAAGAAGGGAATATCACAGAATCATAGAATTTTAGGGGTTGGAATGGGCTTTAGAGATCATCCAGTCCCAAGCCCCTGCCCTGAGCAGGGACACCTCCCACCAGAACAGCAGGTTGCTCAAGGCTTCATCCAACCTGGTTTGAACACTGCCAGGGTTGGGGCAGCCACAGCCTCCCTGGGCAACCTGTGCCAGTGTCTCACCACCCTCACAGGGAAAACTTCTTCCTAAGATCTAACCTAATTTTCCCTCTTTCAATTTGCACCTATTGCCCCTTGTCCTGTCACTGCAGCTCCTAACAGAGTCCCTCTGCAGCTTCCCTGGAGCCCCTTCAGATCCTGGAAGGTGCTTCTCTTCTCCATATCATCTATCTCTTCTCCAGTATCAACCTGTTCCAATGTCTCACCACTACTAATGAATTACTAGTTATGATTATAACTTTGACTCCTTTCCCTTTCAGCAAAGAGTTTCGGGAAGGAGGGCGAATCCTGATGCAGAAGCTACAGAAGTACAAACCTCGGATAGCAGCTTTCAATGGCAAATGTGAGAGCCTTGACTTCATCAGGAATTTCTTCTGTCAGTAGCTCTCCCCCTCCCATCTCTTATTCTATCTTCTTTTCATTTTAGGTATTTATGAAATTTTTAGTAAAGAAGTTTTTGGAATAAAAGTTAAGAACTTGGAATTTGGACTGCAACCACACAAAGTGCCAGATACAGAAACTGTGAGTAATGAGACCAGGAAGCAAAACCAGAGCACTCCATTTAGTTATGTAAAATCTAATGACATCTCAGGACTTGCACACAGTTATGGTAACATCAGTTTGACTGAAGTACAAGAGATGTAAAAGGCTTTTACTTGCATAGAGAAAGGGAAACGGTGCAATTGTAGAACCATCAGGGTTGGAGGAGACCTCTAAGGCCATCAAGTCCAACCATTCACCTGTCACTGCTGTAACCCTGATTTAGTTATGTAAAATCTAATGACATCTCAGGACTTGCACACAGTTATGGTAACATCAGTTTGACTGAAGTACAAGAGATGTAAAAGGCTTTTACTTGCATAGAGAAAGGGAAACGGTGCAATTGTAGAACCATCAGGGTTGGAGGAGACCTCTAAGGCCATCAAGTCCAACCATTCACCTGTCACTGCTGTAACCCTGAAACTCTAAACCATATCCTCCAGTGTCCAGATGCCTTGCCTGTTCAACACCTCCAGGGATGGTGACTCCACCACCTCCCTGGGCAGTATCCCAGTGCCTGAACACTCTCACAGAGAAAACATTTCTCCTTACATCCAGTCTGACTCTGCCCTGTCTCAGCTCAAGGCCATTCCCTCTAGTCCTCTCCCTGCAGTCATGGCAGGACAGACATCCCCCACCTGTCTCCAAGCCTTTTAGGGAGTTGGAGAGAGCCATGAGATCATTTATTGGATTTGGGCATTCCCAAGTGCTTCCATCAGAGTGGATCTCCTTAAGCTGATTTGCAGTTTGAAGTCCAATTGAACACTCCAGATAAAACCAGCAGTTTGATGAGGAGTGCATTAGTCACAGACATCCAGTGCTGGAAAATCTCTCAAGAGTCTAAGATGTATCATCTCAAATAGGTTTGTTTAACATGTGCTTATAAACAGGTTAAGGCAAAGAGAATTATGCTACCTGCCAAGGTAGCTTACTCCAAAGATTCATTACCTTGTCCGTTCAAAGTTTGGGACGGTTTTCATCCTATTTCTATCCCAAATTACTAGTGCTGCAAGTTGAAGCTGCTTTTCTCTGAAGGGGAAGCATTGCCGTCAGAGCCTGGAGAACTGTTGGTGACTAAGGACTTGCTTCTTAAGTAGCTCTTAAAGACTTCTGCAGTAGATGTAAGAAAGATAAATAACCCCTTTACTGGTACTTGGTCAGAAACACTTCGTAGTAGTTAAAGTATTAGATAGAGTTTGTTTCTCCTGAACTAACTTGACATCATTAGTCAGGGCTGTTGGCAGAGACAGAGACAATTAAATTCGCTTCAGCCATACCAGCTGAAGATTCTCACCCTGGCACATGTGGTGCAAAGGCACTTGGCCAAGAAACTGGTTAACCTGTGGTGCCTCACTCCCTGGGCTGAGCTGTTTGCAGTGTGTCACATACTCCTTTGTAGACTCTCTGGCTCAGAGCTCTGCTTGCTCAGGGAGATCTGGATTGTGCTCTGCTCTCTGGCATACACTTGTGAGTTGTACACACACTGGTACTGCTTCTCCTGCAGCACAGAAACAACTCTTAGCCTCTCCTCAGGGCAAGACAGCTAACAGGCCAAGAAAAATGACAGACTTTCAGCCCCTTCCACAATCACATTAGTTTGTACAAAGGGTCCAAACGGTGAGCTTAACTGTGAAGTTGTTCTCAGTATTAACTCTTAGCTCAGGGGTCAGTAATGCTGTTTTTCTTGCTCTTTGTCTCAAGCTCTGCTACGTTATGCCATCATCCAGTGCAAGGTGTGCTCAGTTTCCTCGGGCCCAAGATAAAGTTCATTATTACATAAAGCTGAAAGACTTAAGGGATCAACTGAAAGGCATCGCACCCAACACAGAGGTGCAGGAGGTGCAGTACACGTTTGACTTGCAACTTGCACAAGGTACAGTGGATATTTTGTTCATCCTTTAGTAAAACGTAGAGTACAAGACATCCAGCAGCAAAAGGAAATAAAGGATTTAATGGGAGGGAGATGTGGTGTAGAGTTACAGATTTCACTCTCTTTTCAGTACAGCCTCAATGCTCAGATGGGAGCAGGGATTAGCTCGTAGAATTTGTGGCTGGTTTTGCAAGGTGCTCTGTTTTTATTCTGAATACTCATACTTGGGGTCTTCTGCAGAGGATGCTAAAAAGATGGCTGTGAAGGAAGAAAAATATGATCCAGGCTACGAAGCAGCATATGGAGGAGCTTACTGTGAACCCACGTCGTATGGCACCGAGCAGTGCAGCTTCTCTTCAAACAGAGCTGGTAAAGTGCCATGCTGGTGCATTCTATGTCCTTTTTCTATGTCTATTCTATTCACAAGTCCTGTGAGGAGAGGCTGAGGGAGCTGGGGTTGTTCAGCCTGGAGAAGAGGAGGCTCAGGGGAGACCTTATCACCCTCTACAACTCCCTGAAAGGAGGTTGGAGTCAGATGGGAGTTGGTGTCTTCTCCCAGGCAACCAGCAGGAGGACAAGAGGGCACAGACTCAAGCTCTGCCAGGGGAGGTTTAGGCTGGATATTAGGAAGAGATTTTTTATGGAGAGAGTGATCAGGGATTGGAATGGGCTGCCCAGGGAGGTGGTGGATTCACTATCCCTGTAGGTTTTCAAGATGAGACTGGATGTGGCACATACTGCCATGGTCTAGTACCCATGGTAGGGTTAGTGACCATGGTAGGGTTGGACTTGATGATCTTGGAGGTCTTTTCCAACCTGGCTGATTCTGTGATTCTAATTCCATGATTCAGTCTGTAAAGCATTGCTTGGGAGCACAGGCTCGGTGCTGCCAATGGCTTCCTAATAACAGTCTGATTTCTGTCTTTTTTCCCCGGAAG
>NW_008652300.1:0-11489 GCF_000695815.1 Acanthisitta chloris | reverse complement strand
GGAAGCAACCCACAGTACTGTGAGGGACCATCCTTCGGTGACGTCCCTAACGGACAGTGGATGGCACAGTCCTTTGCAGAGCAGATTCCAGAGTTCCATGCTGGTGTGACACGGGAAGAGGAGGGAAGCTGTGTGTAGGAGCTGTTCCTTCTGGGCAATGGATCCATGCTGCAGTTTTAATGCAGTGCTCAAGATTGGTACCTCGGTTCTGCAACTGAAGTGTTTGAATAGTATTTTATCCTCCCTAGTTATTTTATGATAGTCCAAAGTAAGTATGTGGTAGCTTGAAATCAATGAACTAGATAATTTTAAGGAATTGTCCAAGCTTTTTAAACAAACAAAAACAAAAAAAGAGTTAGCCCTTTTTTGTATATGAGTTTTATATTTAATGTACACCATTCCTGGCAGTTTTGGACAAGTTGCTTTCTCATTTGTGAAGATTTTGTTAAAGCATTATTTTTACTCCACAAATCCTAAGGTTGTAGTAGTAACAGCAGCAGTTTGCTTTTTACTGATGCCTCAATATTTATTTATCCTTTTATATCCAGAGGGGAATCATAGAATTTAAGGGTTGGAATGGACCTTACAGATCAGCTAGTCCCACCCCCCTGCCATGGGCAGGGACACCTCCTCACTAGATCAGGTTGCTCAAGGCTTCATCCAACCTGGCCTTGAACACTGCCAGGGTTGGGGCAGCCACAGCCTCCCTGGGCAACCTGGGCCAGTGTCTCACCACCCTCACAGGGAAAGCTTCTTCCTAATATCTAACCTAAATTTCCCCTCTTTCAGTTTGTACCCATTGCCCCTTGTCCTATCATTGCAGTTCCTAACAAAATGGGAAGTGTACGCCTTGTCTTATGTGAAGTGATGTTTTTAATCATGCACAGTTAAGGAAATTGTGCTTTTTTAAGTCTGCCATTTGCCTCCTTAAAAAGTGCAGGAAGTTGTGTTCTGCAGCTGAGAGTGCTGAGTATCTTCTGGGTGGAAAGAGAAAACTGTCTCTGCTTAGTGGATGGACCATAGTCAGGATTAAGGGAGTGAAGAAATCATCTCAAGTCACAACTCTGTGGAGGAAAATTTGTGTCACACAGGACAGGACCTGAATATTCTAGCCAAGCTGTCTTAGGGTAAGGTATCCCTATCACTCCATCTTTCCCCTTTAAATTCCAGTGTAAGGAACTGGAATTCATGAAGAAAAACCCAAGCAATGGTGGTTCTTGAATTCTGTGGCATTTTAACTCTCTATCATTCCTGCATGATCAGAGTCTTTGCCTGACCTCTTTGAACAGATTCCATGGCAGGGAATTGAAAGGCTGCATTCCCTGTAAAAATCGTGTGCAGCTCCATTGTTTACATCAGGTACAGTTAGCACAGGGTGAAAGAGGTTTGCAATTTAGCAGTTTCTAACATCCATTTCTCTTCAATCTGTAAGACCTTAGAGGGTGTTCCCCTTAACTCCTCTTCCAAGTAAACCCCACAGAGTTAAATGCAGGGGCAGCTGCTCCCTGGATAAGAAATCAGCTGTGGAAATTACAGATCTCTTCTGAGGAACTTGCCTAAATGATACACATTTTTGGCTGATATTAATGACTGAGAAATGAGATTCCAAGCTTGTGCCTAACCATCATCTCCTTTCCCTCTTTTATCATGTGAGGAAGAGGTGAAGTAAAAGCAATAAGCTGATCAAAACACTACGTTTAGATGATCTTATGACAGTTGGTGCTTCACATACTTGAAAACCAGATACAAACCGTATCTCCTCAGTCCACCCTGGTCAGATTCCTGTACCAGAGTGATTTATCCTTCAGAGCCAGCGACAGTTGTCAGTTGTGTTTGATGAGTTAGTGTTAACCAGAACACTATGGCACAGATTCTAGTCCTGCTGTAACAGCTCTCACTGAGGTCACACACTGTCAACCTGTTGGCATGATGTTTACAGTTTCTTCCCAAAATACGTGGCTTAATTCTGAGCATCTTAAATCGAGGAAGTGTGAGTTATGATTCTGATTGTGTTTATTAGCTTCAGCACAAAGCTGTGCAGTCTCTTGTCAGAAAGATAGAGGACTTGTCTTGTCTGTTATTTAAAGTGTACTGTATCATGTATTGCTGTTTACATGGACATTTTCCTGCAGGTGCTCAAAGTGTCTTGCATCAGGGATTTGTTGCAACTCAGTTTTATTTTGCAGAAAGATTAGAAGCATGGAATTAGCACTGCTGAGTCTGTAGCACAGTAGGATGTGACTACTGAAAGGCTACCCTGGTTGATTGGAAGGGAAAAGGTCTTCTTTAAGTGCAGTGACCTACTAGGTATGTACCAGGTGTACCTATGCAGGTGTAAAATGCAGTTACTGCAGTTCTATGTGTGCTCCTTTGGAACTGGTGCTCTTTTTTGTTACAGTAATACAGAAGTTCTTAATCTGTCCTAAATCTATCAATGTTTTACAATAAAATCAGGAATTGGACTGCAGTGGCTTGGAATGTACTTTTACATCTTGCTAGCAGTGTGTCTGAGTGTACTACAGGATGTGCCATACACAGAAACACCACAAAACAGTTCACCACCACAGAGCTCTGCTCAGTAAAATGCTGCCCAGGTTTTCCTTTTGGGCTGTTTCATGTGGGCTAGACAACTAAAGGCACCTTCTACATCATACTGCAGCTATCTCCTGTGTAGATCTTTCCACCAGAAGACACTGGAGTCTCAATCATAAAGACCTTATCATAGAATCACGGAATCAACCGGGCTGGAAAAGACCTCCAAGGTCATCAAGTCCAACCCTACTGTGGTTACTAGACTGTGGCACCTCAGTGTCCCTCCTGAACTGAGGGGCTCAGAACTGAGCACAGGATTCAAGGTGTGGCCTCACCAGTACAGGGCAAGAATCACTTCCCTGATTCTGTTGACCACACTGTTCCTGATCCAGGCCACCTGAGCACACTGCTGGCTCCTGTTCAGCTTCCTGTCTCTCCAAACTCCCAGGTCTCTTTCTGCCTGGCTGCTCTCCAGCCACTCTGTCCCCAGCCTGGAGTGCTGCATGGGATTGTTATGGCCAAAGTGCAGGACCAGCACTTGGCCTTGTCAAACCTCATCATGTTGGAGTCAGCCCATCTCTCCAGCCTATCCAGGTCCCTCTGCAGAGCCCTCCTGTCTTCCAGCAGATTGACACTCCCCCCCAACTTTGTGTCATTTGCAAGCTTGCTGATGGTACTCTCAATCCCCTCATCCAAATCATCAATATAGATATTAAAGAGAACTGGGTGCAGCAATGACCCTTGGGGAACACCACTAGTGACTACCACCAACTGGACACGGCACCATTCACCACCACTCTCTGGGCCCAGCCAGACCTTAAATTAAAGTACACTGCGTGGCACTGAATTTCACCTCTGTAAATGTTTAATGAAGTACTTCAGTGTCAAGTAAACTTGTTTCCTCACCTTACATGAAAGTCAAGATAATCTGAACCATGTAATGGTCACTCCAGCCATAAGCTCACAAAACTGATGGTGAGTTATTCATATGGGTAACAAAAACTTGGTTTCCTAAGTTCAGTTAATCATACAACATGTTGCATCTCAAACTATTACATGCATCCAATGCACTACACTTTGCAGTATTTAAGTGGTTTCAGCGTCAGCTATCAGGACGAGTCAGTTTGAACTTCCCTGAAGGGTCAGGAATGAACCAGTTTTCCCAGAGATCAGTGTGGACACTGGGATAGTCCCAAGGTTTGTATCTCCCACTCCAGTGAAGTAATTTAGCTTCTTGAAGAAAATGCTCTGAGTAACGAGCATCAGGACTCCAACCTGCATGGATAGATGGAAAAAAAACCCTTTAAAATTCCAGTTTTTAATGATGTAAGACACTACAGAATAAGCAAAATACAGGTGGGTTTGGGGTTTCTTTAGGAAGTCTGATTAGTGTGGTTTGACCTGTTAATTGACAACTAGTTGTATGATAGAGCAGCTTTTTTTTCAGCTTGATGCATCTCATCAAAAAAACTCAGCTAGTTTCCTCTCTCAACACTTTTAATTTCTTGCCATAGCTGGGATTAAAACCAAAATAAATCCTTTTGCTATTCATTCTACTACAGCAGCTAAGCCATTGCTTTTTTCCCCAGGATAATTCACCACTCCCAGGTGAAAGGTAACTAACTCCGGAACATTGACTAGACAAATGGCACCAGACAGAATCCCAAAACCAGTTAGGTTGGAAGGGACCACAGTGGGTCATCTGGTCCAACCTCCCTACTCCAGCAGGGCCATCCCAGAGCACATGGCTCAGGGTTGTGTCCAGATGGACCTCCCATCTTCTTCCACTGTGCCTCCAAAAACACATTTTTCAGTCAGTGCCTATATTCAGATCTTTCATAGATTCATCATAGCTGATGACACTATAGCTTAGCTGCTCTTTGAACTTTGTGCTTGGTCTTTGGGGTGTTATTTTTCCTTTTCTTTATCCAATTTCATGTCAGAGTTTTGGAGGGTTTTTTGCAGGGGTGCAAGTGTCTTTTTTGCTTGACCTGTTAAGATACTTATGTAGTGACCCCATGCAGAACAATCAGTTCATCAGGTTTGGTAGAGACCTTTAAGATCATCAAATCCAACTGTCCACCTAGCACTGCCACTGTCACCCCTAACCATGTCCTCCAGCCCCAGATCCAGATGCCTCTTACAGACCTCCAAAAATGGTGACTCCACCACTTCCCTGGGCAATATCCCAGTGCCTGAAAATTCTGCCCTGCCCTGGAGAAAGCAGGACTGGTGAGCACTGTGGGGAGTGAGGGTTATGGGCTGTGGATCTGAGGTATGAAGTAAACCACTGAGGTGAAGTAATGTCAGGTCCTGCAATGGGATCTTGCAAACCACTTGAGTTCCAACTTGCAGCTGGTGAGAAGTTAAACTTACCAAGGTGCCTTATGTGCCACATAGGATTAATAGAGGAGTATTTTCCATGGAATACAATCAGCATTGGAGAGGTTGCCACACCTCCTCCAAGGGTGCTGCTGTAGAGGTTTTCCCTGCAAAAGGAAAAAAGCAAATGTCCAAAACCTCAGAGAACCTTTATTACAAAAGAAGATTTGAAAGAAGTATTCTGACAGATTTCAAAATAATTTTGAACAGCCCAGTTTTCAGCTTATGCTGTTAATTGATTGTGTTTCCAACTCCCAGTGCCCATGGAGTAAATTGCTGCTACCAAGAAAAATGGGAGTCAGACCCAACATGAAGCCAATTTCTTCCACACACAGCCTGAAGTCCTCAAGGCTGACAAAGTTTACTGGAGAAAAAAAAATAATCTGTTAACAGAAAGGAATTCAACATCATTTTGCCTGGTTTCTTAAGAAAATGTACATGTTTCCAGGTGTTTCATTCCCTCTTTCTACCACTTTCCTCCCACAGCTTTTAGAGCCACAGACAGATTTTGTGATCAATCCAGGGCTAGATCAGGCCAAATCACAGGGAGCAGAGGCAGCAGGAGATGGCAGCCAAAGGTCCTGTATGGTGTGCTAATGACACTGCCAGTCTGTTGGCACAAGGGCAAAGCCACCCACACCTGTGCGACACTGTGCCACCCACCTAGTCCAGTAGGGAGGGAACCTGGGAAGGACTGAGATATGCTGAGAGGCCACTGAACAAAACCACCATAACCTCCCCCTTAAAACTGAGTGTCAACTGCTAAGCAAACTTTTTTCACTACCATTTCAAACTTCAGCTAAAAGGAGCATGAATGTGTCATTAAGGCAAAGGGTCAACTTTGGAGATCAGATTTTTAGGGATATTAATGGAGGTTTTGCTGTTAAAATCCCTTAGACAGCACAGCAATAGCTTGTCAGGATATATTACCTAAGCAAAGAGAAAGACATTTGGCTTGTCATTCCTTCAAGCCCTTCTCATTTGTGTCTACTCTGGTCCTTCCTGAAATTAGCATGCAATGGACACAGCCCAACAGCACAAAGTATTCAGTGTCAGTTGGGCCTTACTTAATTTAAATTTAACCCTTTGAAGAGAAAGAAAAGAAAAGAAAGGTCAAGTTTTCAAATAGAGGTTAACAGAGAACCAACGTCAACCATGACTGATTAACCATAGAATCACAGAATTTTAGGGGTTGGAATGGACCTTAAAGATCATCCAGTCCCAACTCCCTGCCCTGGGCAAGGACACATCTCACCAGAACAGGTTGCTCAAGGCTTCATCCAACCTGGCTTTGAACACTGCCAGGGTTGGGGCAGCCACAGCCTCCCTGGGCAACCTGTGCCAGTGTCTCACCACTCTCACAGGGAAAACTTCTGCCTAATATCTAGCCTAAATTTACCCTCCTTCAGCTTGAACCCCTTACTCCTTGCCCTATCACTGCAGCTTCCCTGGAGCCCCTTCAGATCCTGGAAGGTGCTCTGAGGTCTCCACACAACCTTCTCTTCTCCAGGCTGAACAGCCCCAACTCACTCAACCTGTCTTCATAGGGGAGATGCTCCAGTCCTCTGATCAACTTAGTGGCCTCCTCTGGACTTGCTCCAGCAGTTCCATGTCCTTCTTATGTTGAGAGCACCAGGACTGTGTGCAGAGCTCCAGGTGGGTTTCACAAGAGCAGAGCAGATGGGGAGAATCACCTCCCTTGACCCACTGCCACACTACTTTGGCTGCAGCCCAATGATTGTTTCATTGTCATGACTTATTAATGGTCAATAACAAAACAATATCTTTCATGTCAATTTTCATTCAGCTAGAGAAAAAGGAGTTTTTTCTATTGGTGTAAAAAATGTTGATGTCCAGTTACAGTTTGGCTGATGCTACAGTAGGAGAGTCCCCACACAAACAAGGAAACATTCCTCCTTCAAGCAGCCTCAGGAAGGGAAGATCATCAAGTGACTTGATCCCGAGTGAAGCTGGTCACCCAAAATGAGAACCACATCTCCCCAGTCTGCCTCAGGATTAAGTGTGGTGTGTGATTAAACACAAGACTAAAATTCCAGGTGGCCATGGGACAGAACTGGTCAGACTTAAGCAGATGAAAATGCTAAAACATGAGTTACTTCACTTGACAGGATCTCAAATAAAGCCTTGGAGTTAAAGAAAGCTTTTAAGAGCCTTTTAAACAGAAAACAGAACTGTAAACCAAGTATTAAAAGTACAGTGTGAATCTACACATACTCCACATTTCTTTGCATCCACTTTTCCAGCTGCTTTGTAATCCGCTGATGTTTCCATTCAGTCATGTTAGCAACAATTACTCCAGGGTTAAAGGAGCAGGTGCTGGGGCTGATGCCAAGGTCTCTAATGGCTTGCTTTCTGTAGTCCAAGAATCCCATGTAGGTGTTCTGAGGAGTAAAATAAGTGATGTTTATCCCCTCTGAACCTCTGCAAAGACAGGTGTAAATGCATCTCTACCACTGACATGGAGACTAAATAGGTTCTTCCAAAGCTGAGCTGCTGGATCGTGGTTCCCTGCTGGGATTTCCATATGGCACAAGGCTAAAAGGCAAGATACTTCCAAATCCTAAATTACTTTTGCCACAATATTGTACCACAGAAATTTGCTAAGATTCTTCCCTCACCAGGTTTGCTTTTTGGTAGCTCAAGCTAAATGGTGTAGGATCACATTTGTCCCGCTGTGATACTGGAGGGATGCACTGACAGCTCTGGGGAACTTGGAATTGGCGTTTGAAATTTTTCTCCTAGGTTCCATTCCCAATGTCATACATTCTGCTCTCATTAGGTGTTCTACAAACGCTCATGATCTACTGATAATGAAACGCCAAACAGTAGAATCCAAAGAACAATAGAGGTTTAAAGCTACTACAAGAAACAACTTTTCATGGCTTTAGAGTTACTACAAAAGGTTCTTAATTGTCCATAAAACTATTACAAAACCATTAAAATATATCACTTTCTCTTTGGGGAAAATATCTAAAATCATCTTATGCTTCTGGGTAAACACATTCATGATCAAGATTCCAGAATGGCATCTTACCTGCATCCCAACACTTCTAACCATCTCATGTGTAGAAGGCAGGTCACAATCATCTGAGAAAGCTGCAGCATGTCCAGGAGCTAACTTGGTATCGTAGAGTTCTTGGATGTCACCTGATTACACAAAGGTAAAAGGTATAAGACAACACCTACACGGATAGAGGTGGTCAGATATCATCTGTTCTCATCCATGTTACTTCCTTTCCTCTCCCCCCATCCTACTGGGGCTGGGGGGAACATGAATTTCAGGGTTGGAATGGACCTTACGGATCATCTAGTCCCAATTCCCTGCCGTGGGCAGGGACACCTCCTCACCAGATCAGGTTGCTCAAGGCTTCATCCAACCTGGCTTTGAACACTGCCAGGGTTGGGGCAGCCATGGCCTCCCTGGGCAACCTGTGCCCGTGTCTCACCACCCTGACAGGAAAAACCTTTTCCTCACATCCAACCTAGACATTCCCTCCTTCAATTTGTACCCATTACCCCTTGTCCTGTCACTGCAGCTCCTAACACAGAGTCCCTCTCCGGCTCCCTTGTGTAGGACTTTCAGATATCGAGAAGTTGTTCTGAGGTCAACTCCCTCAGCCTGTCCTCATAGGGCAGATGCTCCAGTCCTCTTAGCAACTTTGTAGCCTCCTCTGGACTTGCTCCAACAGTTTCATGTCCTTCTTATGTTAAGGACACCAGAACTGTGTGCAGGATTCCAGGTGGGTCTCACAAGAGCAGAGTAGAGGGGAAGAATCATCTCCCTTGCCCTACTGCCCACACTCCTTTGGATGCAGCCCAGGATTCCATTGTCTTTCTGGGCTGAGCTCACACTGCAGCTCATGGTGAGCTTCTCATCCACTGTCACTCCCAAGTCTTTCTCCTCACTGCTGGTTTCAGTGACTTCCCCACCCAACCTGTAGCTGTTCCTGGGATTGCCATGGCCCAGATGTAGGACCATACACTTCATTTTGTTAAACTTCATGAGGTTTGCATTGTTCCACCTCTCAAGCCTGTCAACTTCTCCTGTTTGTCTAGGAACTCTGAAATAGTTGATGATGATTTTGCAAATTGCTTTGGATTCTGACCTGAAGATGCTCAGAGTCATATTTTGAGTGTTTGTAATTTTAACCCCCTTATCTGATTAAATTCCTCTTGTTCCCAAGAACAGCAATTCTGGATAGGGAATTGGTAGCATTTGTAGGAATTCCAATACCAGCAGGGAATGCAGGTCACACAATAAATATTGCAGCACCTAAGTGAAATCCCTTATATCTTTCACAAATTGACCAGAATCAATTAAAATTAAATCCACATACAGTGTTGATCATAATCAAGTACTCAAAACATATGCAGATAAATTCTTCCTTTAAATAAACAGATTATTTTATTTCCCTAAATGCAACACTCCTTGCACCTGCCTGAGTTTCCATTACATCTCCTGTTTCCAAATGACTGTAAGAGCTGCAAGTACTTTGATTCCACCAGGAACTGTTTTTGAGTTGACAGCTTACCTTGAACAATAACATCATCATCCAAATATATGACTTTCTCATGCTTCTGAATAAGCAAAGGAAGATAAAATCGAACAAAGTTCAGCTATGAAACAAAAAAAAACAAGGTAAAGACTAAGTGGCAAAGCTATGTCATGTAGTAGTCTCATGTTTCTGTCTGTTAACAATCAGGTTTAGCATCTCTCTCAACTGAACACTAGCCAGTGATCATTTGCTATTATGACCCTATCCAAGCAGCCCTAAATAGTTGCTTCCTCTCAGAATTATTTAGGTTGGAAGAGATCTTTGGAGAACATCTTGACCAAGCCCCTTCTGCAGCCTTCTCCACTCCAGCAGGCTGATAGGGACCATGCCCAGTTGGGTTTTGGAGACTCAACAATCTCTCTGGACAACCTGCTCCAGTGTCTGACCACCTTCAGCACTAAACACATAGTCTTTTCTTGTGCCCAGATGAAATTTCACCTATTTTAATTTGTGCACATTGTCTCTTGTCTGTCCCTTCAGACAAGATCCTTCTGAGTCTTCTCTTCTCCAGGCCGAAACAGCCTCAGTTCTCTCTCAGACTCTCTTCATATAACAGATGCTCCAGTTTCTTAATCAGCTCTGCAGCTCTGTGTTGGACTCACCACAGTAAGTCCATACCTTTCTTCTACTGGGGAGCTCAGAAATGGACATAGTAATCCAGATGCAACCACACCAGTGCTGAGCAAAGAGGAAGGACCACCTTCCTGGACTGTTGGCAGTGCTCTTCCTAGAGCATTTTTACAGGATATATCATACAAAACCCTTAAAATTTAATACTCTATGGGAATGATGTGCTTGGTAGCACAGAAAACTTCTACAATAGCAACAAAGAACACAGTAGAGGGAAAGGGCACAGAGAATGTAAGAACTATTGAACTGACTCAAGACCATTTCACTCAGCACCTGCCTTCAGAGTGGTCCCAGCCAGAGGCTCAGTGAAAAATAAGGATAGAGCAAGCACATAGAGCAGTTGCTTTAAGTATTCTTCTAACTTTCAGCTATTTTCAGCTGGAGGGATTTTCTGAACTAGATGTGATCTGTCTATGAACTTCAATCACTATGAACTTCAGTCCTAACTGGATCCCTCTACATTTCTATATTCACCAGACCTTTCAGCAAGGAATTCTGGAGGTCGAAGTACATAAAAAAATGCGCAACATCTCTTGTTTGTGCTGTGACTCCTACCAATTTTATCTCCTGGCCATTAGTTCTTGCATTGGAAGAGACAATGAGCAATCACTGCCCATCCAGTCCCTCATGCCACTCCACTACTGTTCTCATGCTCCAATTTGCTATGTGCTGTTCATTTACTCACAGGCTGCAGGAGTTCAGGACGCGATGCATCTTGTCTGATTTTACCTTTTAGTACCATGGGGTTGAATTCGACAACCTTAAACTTGATTTCTTTCAGTTTAGAGTTTTCAATCCATTTTCTATGAAAAAAAAATTTAAAAAGTGATAAAAGAAATATCAAAGTGTGTGGCAAGTACTTCCAGCATGAAATTCACAGACTCATAGAAGAATAAGAGACCTTGAAAACTCACTTGATCTATCCTATTGCAACACAGAATCACTTGTGTCTACAACTAGTGCACAGACATTTGTTTAACGTGTTCTTAAAACAAAACACACACAAAAAAAAAAACACAAAAAAAGCATCAAAACAAACATCTCACAACACTTGCCAAAACAGAAATTCCTCATGTTGCCCAAACAACTCATCTTTCACCACAACTAATGCTATGTCCTTCTATAAAGACCATTATTTCTTATACTATCTACAGTGCTTTTAAAGCAGAGGTTAGTTCTCTCTCTTTTACAGCTTTTTGTCCTTCCCAATCATTGCCATATCACCACCTAATTATATTTTCTTTACAAAATTTTTGATCTGATTTCTTGGTACCACTCCTTATTTACTCCTCTGATCTCTCTTCTAAATTCTTCCTGAAGACACCTAAAACTGACCACACTATTTTCATAGAATCATAGAATCAACAG
>NW_008652299.1:60435-66724 GCF_000695815.1 Acanthisitta chloris | reverse complement strand
ATCTCTGGAGGTGTTCAAGGAACGACTAGATGCAGCACTTAGTGCCACGGTCTAGTTGACAAGGTGGTGACTGGCCAAAGGTTGGACTCAATCACCTCAAAGGTCTTTTCCAACCTTAATGATTCTGCAGTTCTGTGATATGGGTTAGTGGTCAACATGGTGGTGATCCTGGGTTGACAGTCGGACTTGATGACCTTTAAGGTCTTTTCCAACCTTAATGAGGCAGTGATTCTATCCACATGCTGTTCTCCCTCCATGGGATGGGGCACAGGCACCCTCTCGCAGTGCTGAGCACCCAAACCCATGGCAGTGAACAGCAGGTGTCTTGGCAATACAAGGTACATGCCAGAGAAAGGAGTCTCCAACTGCAAACATGAGCAGACCTCCCAGTATGTGCAGTGAGAAGTGAAGAATGATCCGTGGGTGTTTGCAGTCCCCCCTAGATGATTAGAAATGTGTAACATACCTCATTATTCAGGGAATAATGCTAGAGAAGGGTTTACATTCTTGGAGTGCTCAAGGCCAGGTTGGATGGGGCTTGGAGCAACCTGGGCTAGTGGAAGGTGTCCCTGTCCATGGCAGCAGAGGTGGACTAGTCGATCTCTAAATTCCCTTCCAACCCAAACCATTCTGGGATTCTATGAATCAGGCCCATGGGGGGGAAATATATTGGCATTTCCTTCATGCATAATACTAGCAGTCATATTCCAGAAAAGCAAGGCACTGATACGTTCTTACAGAGAAAGGAGAGCAGGTAAACAAAGGAATTTCCTCTGCAGGATTTTCCTCTGCCAGGCACATCTTTCATCTGCCCACCCTGAGTTAAGTTCAACTCAGGTTTTTTTTAATATCGAACGATTAATTCAACTGCACTTAGTAGAAGTTAAAATGACACACAAAACATGAAAACCATAAAATGCTTTCCAAATATACTTTTACCCTCTCGTTTTGCATTTCATTTAGTCTCTGGTGTATCGATTAAGCCCATCTCACAGAGTACACTATTGAGATTAGACTGCCAGCTCCTCAGAGCATGCACAGGGGCATTTTTAAACAGCCTCTGTTCTGGCATTTAGCTAGATGGTTTTGGTATGCACAGCAGTATGACCAATCCAGTAGAGCAGACTTCAAAGTATTCAGCACTTAAAATCAAACACAGGCTTTAGAACTCTTGGTTTTGGGGCCTGTGTGGCAAATGTAACACAACTGCTGACAATACACTTCAATTACTGCTATGTGATGCTAAATTGCCAACATCAAGAGAACCGATGCCAGCACGAGTGCAAGGAAATAATTAGCATTTAATATTTCATCAAAATGTTTAATTTTTAAACATTGAAGTTGTCAGGGTTGGGGTTTTTTCATTATTATTAGTTTTAATTATTTAGCTGGTTTTACAGCATCTTTGAAAATGTCTCCCAGTGCCTCAGGTGGCTCCAATGCCAACTGCTCACCAAGGAATGTCACACATTTCAAGATGGCAACTATCAGACAGCTTTTTAATTAAAACCTCTGGTCCTGACTGCCACTCATGATTAATTCATGAGAAGCATCTTCCCCTGAGCTTATACACTCCTGGGAGAAACACAGCCTTCTTCCAGGTGTTACAAGGCAGCAAAGGTTGGGCTCTGCCACGCCTGACTTGGGCTTGCTGCTCTCTGCAAATAGGTGGGGGCTACCTGCACATTCTAGCACTGCTACCAGCACAGAAGCATCCTGATGGACACCACAGCCAGCCTAGATGGAGAGACATGCCCAGTCCATCTCCGTCGCATCACTACTGCTCCAGTCCCACCAGTTCCTCTGCATCAAGGGCAGCCCCAGCAGCATTCCATTGGCTCTGGGGAGGTTAAGTCCCACATCATGCCTTGCGTTCCTTCCCTTAACCCAAGGACACCACGACCCTCCTTCCACACCGAATTTCACATCTTTCCCACCTCACCATGGCCAGAGGAAGGCAGAGGCAAGGCCCTGCTTGCTTCTCTCACTCTCCAGCGACAACACAGCTCGGGGAGAAGGCAGCAGAGTTCATTTTGACCTGTGTCTCACTGACACAAGCACCAGCTAAAGGCTTTTTTTAACTGGTGACGTTAACATGCAGAGGGAGCACACACTCGTCTGCTGGGTCCCAGATGGAGCTGCAGAGTGGCAGTTAGAAGGATCATCCCTTCCCTGTAATCAGAGCAACACTGCTGTGGATGTCACTCAGGGAATAAACACAAACCTCTGCAATACATTTCTACACTCACTTCCCTGTCTCTAATCTAGCCTTTAGCATCCATAATACAATGGGATGGAAGTGTTAGGACAAGACATTGTCAAATCGGATAAATATCCTGCCAAAATTCTGACTTTCAGCATCAAGACTCTACTAAAACATCTCAGGACCTGCTTCTTTACAGCAAAATGAAGGCAGCATGTTCCATAACTATCTGTATCATGACTGGGGATGGCATGGGAAGTGCCCCCCGAATAGCCTGTCACTAAGGTGAAATACACTGCTCAATACTTTTAATCCCTCTCATGCTGCCACTTTCATAACCACAGATTTCAATGCCCCCACATGGAGGGCTGGTCATGCAAGAGCTTGTCAGAGTTTCAGAGCCAACTGTACCAACCAGTCATCAGTTTGCCTGGAAACCAGGGCATTCAATCAGATTCTTGTTTTCCCAGCTTCTAAGAAATAGATGGGGGAGCTAATATTAGCTCTTCCAGGAATAGTTAGGTGGCTAAAAAGAGAACAAAGGTGAGAAAATAGACTGTCTGCAGCAGCTGCAGGTTTTACTCCTCCAGCCTGTCTGTTGTTAGCCCCAACGGCCTCTGCCTTCTGCGGTCACTTGATGGAAGACCTGGATAAACCCCTTGGGTCAGCTCTGCGACACCCAGTGTCAAAGGGGGACAGGATTAATGCCCATCAGCCACAACTGATCATGCTGATAGGTTTGGGCTTTCTGCAAATATATGTTGTTTATAAGGAAGGAAGAACCTCTGGCCAGCTCAAGTGTGTCTTCCTAATCCACTTCATTACAGACTGCATGTCACTGCAGGCCCCGGCGGGGAGCAGTAACATGAAACACTGCCCTCACTGAAAAACCCTGAGGGGCTGCAGAGAACTCAATGTGGATTTGCAGATTATCTGCTGGGGAGCTGCTACCCAAAGAGACAGAGGTGGGTTTGACCCCTATCACAGCAGCCCGTGCACAGCTGCAGTGGGACCCTGAGCTCCAGTGCAGCTCTGTGCAGCCAGGGTGCATTTGTCACATATCCAGGCTCCTGCCGTGCTCTTTTCCTCATTTCTGATCCCATCACACAGTACTGAACACAGGATCCCTGGGATCAAACACCTGCTACCCTTTCTGTGCCTCCCAATCTCTTCAGTTTTTAAGTGACAAATTACATGACGGTGTTCACTCTTTGTTTACCCTGGCCAGGACAAGGAAAGACTCAACTCCACTACAAATTGAAATGAAGTGAGATAACTCCTGCCTTGCAAAAGCCCTGCTGCAACTAGGTTAGAGCATCAAAAGCCAGAAGTTAAGATACCTCCTGGATGTTTCACTTTCAAGAAGTTGGATAACACTGGGGAACTGCATAATTTATTTCCATTTTCGTGACTGCATTCTGCCTTTTTGGGCCACCACCAGGCCTGGTTTTAATGGTTTGCAAATTACACACAGAATCAGTTATTAACTGTACTGAAGTACTAAAGGACTTTTTTCTTCCCCCTTCTCAGAAACAAAAGTTGGACTTGATGATCTTGGCGGTCTTTTCCAACCTTTATGATTCTATAAAAGGCTTGACATGGTATTAAGCCTATCATGAGTGTGCCTGCTTGAATGATTCTAATTACAGGAATTTAGTAGGGCCTTTATTTTATAAGGAAATGGAAAATAAAAGACCACTGGACCCACAAAAGTTTTCCAAGAACCACATGATAGAGTGAGATGAATTGCAGTGTGTGGAAAGGCATGTGTTGGATCAAAGAACAGGCAACAGGGCTACAAGGAAGATCCGTGGCAATCACATTATATCCTGTGGCCTCTTCAATGGTATAACTTGCTCTAAGCTCAAGGGAAGGTACTGTCAGTTCCCAGAAGCAGACCTGGACCACCCATGTCCTGGGCTCCAGCACACCTAGAGCATGATTTTCCCAGCAACGCCCTACAAGTCATCTCTGACTCCCATCACATAACACCCTTCCAGTGCTCTGTGAGCCAAGAACAAACTTCTCAAATTCATGCTGGGTAAAGGTGGAAACTGGGTGGAATTTTGCCTTTAGAAGCATTCCACTGACTACTGTGCAAATCACAGCTTGGAGGTGTGCTTGGGGCTTTGCATCTTGGGCCTGGGCAGGATCCATCCCCTTGTCTGCAGAGGTGGCAGTTCAGCCCAGCAGTGGCCATGCTCTATCCTATATCCATGCTCACGCAGGGAACCATGGCAGGAAGTTCTGTAACACTGTGAACAAGGTGCAGTTACTCCAGAGCACACACTGTATTTCTGAAGGTCCTCAATGGGAGACCTCACTGCTCCCTCAATTGCCCCAAAAGCATCCAAGGAAGGCAACATCCCAGAGCAGAACGTGGATACAACCTTCCAAAAAGCCCCAACAACACAGCAGCAGCTTCCAGTGCTTCACTATTAATTTAATGAGCTTAACCAGCACACCAGCTGTGTGATGCTGCCCTGATATCAGCCACAGAACAGCAGAGGCTATGGCAGACAGTCCTGGCATGCAGGGAGAGGCAGATTTGTTGCAGGGACACAAAAGCTTGGTTTCCCTGATTTTTGTATTCCTGCAAACTGCACAATTCAGCACTGAAAGGACACCGATTTTCCCAGATGAGCATCAAAACTCAGAAGCCTGCTCCTGCCCCAATTTCTGCATAACCTTCCCATGCAGACAGGGAATGTCTGCCTGCACAGGTATAGAAGCTGGTGGCTATTACAGAATAAAACAGCTTCCTCAGGTTATTTTTCCCTAGCAAATCTGGACAGCTGAGAGTAAATAACAGCTTGCCATTGCTGCATTTTCCTTGCACTGGGATCAAGCCTGGGAATCCCACAAGGACCATGTGGATCTGATCCTGTGATAACTGTCTGTTTTGGATCAGCAAGCAGCAAGGCACCTTGGAGCCCTGGTGCACACCCGCTCCTCCAAACACCCTTCTGCATCTATTAGCAGCATCTGCTGCTAATAAACAAGGAGAAGCCAAGCAATAGCATGCTGCTATTTTTGGATGAGAAGCTTGTTTTGAAAGCAAAGGAAATTTCCAGCTTTCACAAAGGCCTTTAACCTTCTTTATGTGGGAAACTACCTGCTGCATATTCCCACCAGGCATACACTCACATACAGAATCTTTAAATTACCTGCAATGCTATTAGCTTAATTTCCAAATCAGAAGCTAAAGCACACTGCCAGAGAGAGAAAAGAGGTTATAAATTAACATTAACCACAAGTGGAACATAAACCAAACTCAATGCTGCCGAGCTGGTGAGAGACAGACGAGCCATCAGTTGTTCATGCAGACAGGCACTGAGCACTGAAGGAAGATCCCTTTCCCTGTGCCACTGGCTTGTGAAGCTAAGCCACATGCTTTGGGATGTGGGCAAGAGGCATTTGACCAGTCCTGTGAAAGCAGTAAGCTCAGAAAATAAGCAATGCTAAGGGTCAAAAAATCTGGCATCTTGTGTCTTTATAGACAGATTTGCAAGAAAACAATGAGCTTTCTTTGCCCTGCAAGACATCCCACAGCCTAATGCCAAAACAAGCACTTCTGCCACACTCCTCAGGGTCAAAAGTAACAGTCACTGCAGATTCCAGCTGAAGGCAGGCAGTGGGATCATTCCTGTGACGAATACAGCACCTTGCCTTGTATTCCATCTAGCCCTGACACTTTTCTCCCACTAATCCATATGAAAGATATCAAGGGGCCTCAAGCAACCCACAGATCCTGAGTAATTCTCTGCTTCACAATCAGGATCTCAGTCTGGTTGCCTGAGCCTTTTATCAGCACTGGGTGTTCCCCCCAGAATTCTGCCAGTACTCAAAGCTCTGCCTGTGGGTCTCAAGGTATGACAGGTTTTGAAGCCTGGCTCAAGTCACAGATCACCTAAAAGTCATAGATTCATCAAATGCTAATTTTTAATTCCTTTCTCTCAGGTGCCAGCCATCTGCACATGCCCGACGTGAGTAAAACTGGAGGCAAAGGAGCACGGGACTCAGGCACAGGAGCCAAACCCAACACAGCAGCTCCCGCCCAAACCCCAAACTAACATGTTCCTTTTA
>NW_008652299.1:50534-60400 GCF_000695815.1 Acanthisitta chloris | reverse complement strand
CCGTTATAATTTGGAGGTAGGTGGTGAGGACTGACTCAGGACTCATGAATGCTTCGGGCTGGCAGTGTCGCAGGGATGGAGAAACCACCATGAAATGTCCTTTTTCTCAACCCTGGAGAAAATTCCTGAAACCAGAGAACCACAGGGCTGCATGAGCAGCAAGGGACCAACCCAACGGGGTCTCCAGTGGCATTTTGCTGTTCCCCCCTGCACACACAAGGCCGAACTTTCCAGCCCACTCCAGTGCCCCCCTTGCCCTCCCTCCTCCCTGTGTCTTTGCCGCAGTGTGTACAGTGTGGAGCCCTGAATATTCACCCTATTCCAAAACTATCCTGATTAGGGAATGAAACATGCGTCACTGTATCTGCACATCAAAGCCCTCGCAGCCACAGCATCCGCAGGGATGGAGAGGGAAGGAGCACAGCAGAGGTGACACAGGGACTGGTTTGGCGCAGGGGGAGCTCCCCATTGAGAATTTTGTCAGAGTGTATTTAAAGACCTGGGATGCTGCAGCTCCTCTGAGCTTCCAGAACTCCTGCTCAGCACAAACTGCAGCTTCACCAACCCTCCTCCCTCCCCTTGCAACCCTGCTCAGTATCCAAAGTGTCAGCCTGAGACTGATGTCAGGCTGAAATCTGCTGGCAAAAGTAGTTGTTTTTACATTTTTGTTTTTCCACTAAGTCTGCATTAGCCACGGTAACTTGAATATTCCGATGGCTCAGATAACAGAAACTGTTGCCTCGGGTATGTGCTGAAAGGAGACTGTCAGGAAAGAGAAGCCAGTCTCTTTCAAATGCCCTGAGATTTTCACTTTTCTTTTTTTTTTGTTTTTTTCCTGAACAGCCAAGTCCCCTCCCCCCCTTCCTACTTTGATATAATCACAAAAAAGCCCAAGTCTTTGGATAATAACTTCAACACCAGACATACTCAGCCTGAACAACCCTTGCAGACACTGAAACACTTCATGCAGCACCCCCAGAAAATGTCCAGCTGTTTTCCCTCGTCCTGGTAAAAATCTCCTCAAAGCTACACAGTGCCAGAGGAGTGCAGCTGTTAGTTTAATTTTATCCAGATCTTTATAGCTGATGGACTGCTCCACCATGGCCATGCCTGAGCAGGCAGCTCAATTCCAGGTGCCTAACCTCATGCTGTCCAGCCCAATTGGCTTATAGAGAACTAACTAATTTCCATGGAGAGAAGCACAGGCCAATAGATCACTCTGAAATGAATTTAAGCTGCCTGTTACTTAGACTCACTTCTCTTGGTTATTGTTTGGAGATCCCTTCAAGGCAGCACGTGGAACACTGCTCATGAAGTGTAGTCATAGGACAAGGAATAATGGGGGAAAACTGAAAGAGGGGAAATTTAGATTAGATATTAGGAAGAAGTTTTTTCCTGTGAGGGTGGTGAGACACTGGCAGAGGTTGCCCAGGGAGCTGTGGCTGCCCCAACCCTGGCAGTGTTCACAGCCAGGTTGGACAGGGCCTTGGGGAACCTTTTCTGGTGGGAGGTGTCCCTGCCCAGGGCAGGGGGTTGGAACTAGATGACCTCTAAGGTCCATTCCAACCCCTTAACATACTATAAAACTATGAACCATTGCTTTAGCTAATTCACCTGAGACACCAGTTCTTGAAGCTCAGCAAGTTTCCACAGCCTGGGGGCTGCCCAGCAATCCTCACATTCACTAGAGAGAGGATGCCTGGGTGACAGAGAACAATAAAGTTTTAGGCTCTGACCTCTATTTGAGATGATGCCCTAATTCTGAAGCCAGTTATCTAGAAGTGCTCCAAACACCTCAGAGAAGAATCCACTTACTCCAGGTATAACTGAAGTCCATCTTCTTGCTGAGTAAACCAGCCCAGAATGTGCCAATTCTGAGATGCTGCAACACTACGATGAAAAACCATTCCCACCTTTTTTAGACTTCTGCAGGAAACTCTGAACCACTCAACCTGGTGAATTTGATGGAACTTGGCTGTCTGCAGCAGCGGTGCTGAAGAGAGAGTGCAGAGCTGATGGGGCTTTCCCTGCTCTGCCCAAGCAGCCAGCAGCACATCCCCAGCCCCCTAAAACCCTGCCAAAGCTTTCAGACCACGTCACAAGACTGTGCTCTCTAATTAGATGACTTTCATGATTAGCCAACACAGTATGAGTTGTACATGGCAGCTAGTGCTGTCTAAACCATGGGTCAGATCTCCCCTTGGGAGAATCCTCCTGCTTTAGAAATTGGTATTTATTCTTTAATGAACACACGACTAAGGGAATTCATGTAGATCCAGGAACAGATCAGAGCACACACCTTAATAATCACTTCAATCTGGTTTCTAATATTTCATAGAATTTTCCTATCCTTTTCACAGCTCCAACAAAGAATAACTTGTTAGCTGAAATCAAACATAAACCCCAACAGCTTCATGCTATAAATAACCAAGTCAGATACAGAGGATTCTGTAAACTCCTATTTTCACTCTGCAAGAAAACAGGAAAGGCAAGGAGAAAGGGTGGAGTTAGATCCTTTTTTTTTAAAACAGCTTATTGCTGTAACAACAGATAACACTTCTCTACAAATGCTGTGCGGATTTTCAGAGCCAAAGTGACACATACGCACGAGCTGCAAAATCACAACCCACCACAATGGCTGAGCCTGGAAATGTGCCTCTGCCATCACTGGGCCACAAAGCTGATACGACGACTGGAACATATTCCCTATGAAGACGGGCTGAGGAAGTTGGGTCTGGAGAAAAGAAGGTTGTTTGGGGACCTCAGAGGAACCTTCCAGGATCTGAAGGGGCTCCAGGGAAGCTGGAGAGGGACTCTTTGTTAGGAACTGCAGTGATAGGACAAGGAGTAAAGGGGAGAAATTGAAAGAGGAGAAATTTAGATTAGCTATTAGGAAGTTTTTTCCTGTGAGGGTGGTGAGACACTGGCACAGGTTGTCCAGGGAGGCTGTGGCTGCCCCAACCCTGGCAGTGTTCACAGCCAGGTTGGATAAAGCCTTGAGCAACCTGGTCTGGTGGGAGGTGTCCCTGCCCAGGGCAGGGGTTGGGACTAGATGAGATCCATTCCAATCTCTTAACATACTATGAAACTATGAGAGCCACAGGCATAGACACAGGAAGGTATGAACTGAAGGCTTGCAGCAGGAAAGTCAAAGCACACATAGAGCTGTTTGAAAGCAAACTTGACCCTGCCAGCTCCTCTCTTACTTTAGAAAGGCCTGATTTCCCCCAACCATCTTTTCCAGGACTTGAAGAAGGCTGGGAAAGCACAAACTACTGTGACTGGAGCAATGGCAGACAGGGGAGAAGACAGGAAATTTAAAAATAAAATCCAACACTACAACACTGACGGGATCACCTGTTCCCAAAACCTCAGAATTATGCACCCCACTAAGTTCGCTCAGTGTGCACAAATAGGTTACTTCCTGCCTACCTGAACTCTTCCCATAATTCCTAGTAGGCTGGCAACCCTCACTTGGCAGTGACTGCAGCCACATCACTCCATCTCCTGGGAAAGAGGCCACAGAAGTCCCTTGAGGATGTTTAGGTGTCCTCCTTACAGGAATATATCTCCATGACCAATCTGAATGGACCCATTTGGATGGATGGAATTTGGTCACCCCCAGCACCATGAAGCATGCAGATGAAGAAAGTTGCTAGATGCTGAGGATGCCCCAAGGTCAGTGATGCTCAGCACCTCTCCTTGGCCAAGAGGAATGGCCTGGCCTCTTAGCAGTAGCTCTCCAAGCTCAAATATCCCATAGTATGCATTTAAAAACTCAGTACCTTTCTCTCAACTCACTTCCATCCCTGTTTCTTAATAAGAGTCTGCATATCTCATTTTTAAAATTATGGTTCTCATCGTATTCAGGCATAACTATTTTTGTTTACAAATGGAGCAAAGAAATGGTATAAATTATGCTCAAGAAAACCCTTTGGCATTTTCACAGGCATTGGAAAGAACCAATTTCAGAACAGTGTCTTATAATGGATGTCTCCATGGATACCTCTTTGTCAGCACCTCATTAGATAAGAGCTGAGACGTGTAAGAGTTCTTCTCCTGCATTTCAGAAGGTACCTCGAAAACACTAATTATGCAAATTTCCATCCTCTAACTGATGGATACTTGTAAGTTCAGGTGACGAAGTGGATAAGCTGAGCCCTATTAGGAAAGGAAGGAAAGGTATTTCATTTAGACTCTCTTCTTCTTTATGACTGCTGGCGCTTCGACAATTATGAGGCCATCAAGCTCTTTCCCCTCACACCTCCCTTTTTCCTTTTAACAGTAAGAAAATACAAGGGGAGAGACACATAGAGCAGCATCCAGGACAACAGTAGTGTTTGAAAAAAGGCACCGGTCTGCATCATGGAACATCACCAGGACTAGGCAGAACCTGGGGAGAGACAGCCCAGAGGAGTGAGGATGAGCTCCCTTTCTAGATACTCCACAGGTCAGTGACTAAACAATCTCCATAAGGAGAATTAGCTCAATTTAAACAAAAATCCAGCTCTGGTAGGAACACAGGAACCCAAGGCTAGCTTGACTGTCAGAACAGAATCAACTGCAGTAGAAAGACAGAGACAGCATCAAGACACCCATGTGAGCTTTGTGCTGGACACAGTTAACAAAAGCCTTGGAAACAAGGTGAATTGTGGGAGATGGGTCCCATTGCGACCTCCAATTTGTTGTTCCATTGTTGAGCACAGCAGGTTACAAACACTGCAATCTCCTGCTCCTGAAGCAGCTGGGAGCCCACTCAGAGCCTAGAAGAGCCTAGAGTTGCTGCAGGGAAGAGGGTTCTCTATCCGTGAGCAGTCACTGCAAGTCAGCCTAATTCACAGGAGAAATCCTTTGGACTGCTCTCAATTATGCTGATTTGCAGCAGCCCCACGGGACTATCCACCCACTGGGGATTGCTGGCACACTGCTTCTTGGCTGCACTCCTTCCTTGCTTCCCAGGTGGGAGCAGAGAAACAGGGAGCTCCGTAACAGGGGAAAACCTCCCACCAGCAGCCAGCTGGGTGTTTGCGCCCCTTCCCATGGCACCACGACAAGGCTCACACTGACCCTGCAAGGATGACTTCTAAAGAGAAGAGCATCTTACTGAATCCCCAGGGGGATAACCCAAGATGAGAGTTGCCTATTGCAATCATTTTTACTGGAGACCTTCCTGTGAGGTGTTTCTATTTCAGGCAAGCTACTTTGGAAGCTCAGGAATGAAGTGGAGTCTTGCCAGGTTTCTCACATCTAGAACAAAGATAACTCACCTGAGAAGTTGCCACTGCAATGCTTTAAACAGAAATTGGAGTTCAGTCGTAGGACTGGAAGGTTTGGATAAAGCAGAAAGTTGGATCTGCACAGCAGGTTTGTACAGGTAAAGTCAGAGCCTGGCAGTGCTGCTGTCCCCCCAGCACAGTTCTGGCTGGGACCAGTTCAGACACAGCATAAAACTGGGTTCAGACAAAGGCAGATAGGAAGACTGAAAACTGCCCAGGAAGGGTGAAATTGCCACCCTCCCTGCATCAGCCTGCACTCCCAGTCAGACAAATGGCTGACTCACACCCTGCTCCAAAGCTCACACAAAGTCCAGCTCACAAGTCTCAAAACTTCAAGGTCAATTGTGAGTGTCCCCATTATCTACATCTAGGATGAGGACACTAGCACTTCACCATTTCCACAGGAAAGGTGTGGCAGTGTGGACCAGGCAGACATAAGTCCAGGAGACAACTCCAGGAGTACATCACCAGCTTATTATGTTTTGTTCCTTGATGGCCATTCCATGAAAATTCTGCTGCTCATCTGCAAAAGCCTTCTTCAATTCCTGGGAAGTGCAGAGTGTTGATGGGAAATGTGTACCAAAGCCAGTTTCCCCATTTTCTCCAATCAGCCAGTGTCAGTGCTCTCCACCATGGAGATCACTGAATCCACCTGACACATGGCCCTCCTGTCTTCTGTGTGTGGCTGAAGCATCCTCAGCTCCCACCACACCATCCTCTCACCCGATGGCACACCAACACTGGGCACAGGAATTTAAAACTTCTCTTTCTCTTCCTGCCACATGATTTTAGGCGAACAGCCTTAAGCTGAAGGAGGGCAGGTTTAGACTAGATATTAAGAAGAAATTCTTCCCTGTGAGGGTGGTGAGGCACTGGCACAGGTTGCCCAGGGAGGCTGTGGCTGCCTTATTCCTAGAAGTGGTCAAGGACAGGTTGGACGGGGCTTGGAGCAACCTGGTCTAGTGCAAGGTGTCCCTGCCCATGGGAGGGAGCTGGAATGAGATGGGCTTTAAGGTCTCTTCCAGCCCAAACCAGTCTGGACTCTATGATTTTTGACTAAGCAGTGACTGTACCCCCACTAAGCAGAGCAAACATTTCTGGTTTATGTGTGTCACAAACACCAATGGATTTAATTATGCTGGAATTGGCTCCCTTGTGGCCCATCTTCATTATTAGTCCTTTACCTGAGGCTGTGTTAGCAGGAATATTTTGAGTTTTTCTAATGACAATTATTTATATACTGTCTGTCATCCCAAAGAATCCCGCAGCACTGTGAAAGTGGGGAACCACTTTACTTATCCTCACTACCTCAACAGTACCACATGACAGCCCTTAACACAACATAGTGATCTGGACACGATGGGAGGAAGGTTTTCCCAACCTGTGATGAGAAGGCAAAAGAAGAAACTTCACAGAGCAAGTTTCTCAGCACTGAGACCTTCAAGCACAGTCCTCCCACATCAGTCAGGACCTTTGGGACACTGCCATGCAGGCACAGGGGCAGCTCTTCAGAGGCATGAAGAGCACAGGCACTTTCATGCTCTGAGCATGCTGAAAACAGGTATTTTGTCAGACCTTCAGGCTGGGGACAGTGCTATGAGCCACAGATAATGCCACTGAGCCAGAGACCCTAAAGTAAACATCGATGTCCTGCGGCTTGAGGAGAGCTCAGAGGAGGTGTAGGCACTGCTCAAACACAGGAAGGAAACACTGCAATTTACAGAGAGCACTTCAGAGTCTCCAACGTCACTAATTTTTAAAGGGCAGACTAATGCAAACCTGAATTTTGAGCATTTTTTTCTCCCAGCTGTTTTCTGTAGGAATCCTTCTCACACAACAAAGCCTTGTTGTGCATAAGAAAAGATATATCCATTCCTGACAAAACCTTCTTTATTCTGAGCTCCCACCTCTGTTCCACTCTCCTAAGAGGGGCAGGCCAGGGCTCCCAGTTACCAACCAAGCACCATTAAATTGTGACTCCTTGAAGATTCAATTGGAACAATTATGTTCAGGATAGTGTGGGAGCAATTTTCATCTAAACATCTCCTTTACAGCAGGTCTGAAGAGGGTGAGTGGCTGAGGTTAACCAGAGTCAGGTACTTGATATTGAATGTGACCTCAGAAACTTCAGCAGCTGAATAAAAACCTGCACAGAGGGCAGAGAGTCAGGAGCAGGTAATTCATTTCCCCACTGCTGCCCTCCATGACATGCAGGAAATCATCAGGCTTTTCTGAGTTTCATTTGCCTCTTGAGCCTCACATGAATGATTGCTGAGAGTCACTGGGGTGATGGGAGGAAAGCTCTCTGAGAGCAGACATGCCAGCTACCCTCTATGGATACTTCTGTGATGTGACATCCTTTTTGTCAGAGGACTTCTTTTTATTCTCCATGAATTTCCTCAATAGCCACAGCTTTCAGAATACATTTTAAGACAAAGACATACTTGAATATTAATGCTATCAAAAAATAATGGGAGCTGAATGTGTGTCCTTGATCATGTCTAGACAGAACCAGATATAATGGATTTCTAGTATCAAGGTAGTAGGTATAAATAGATTAATATTACTCATTGACCTGGAATATCTCTATGCATTATCCAGAGGAGTGATCCTGTTGCACAAGCCATTATGGAATATCTTTAGTCTAATGTAGAGGAATCACTACCTGCAAACTCAGGTTGGATAGGGCCATGAGCAATGTGAGTCTCTGCTTGCGGCACAGGTGTGGAACAAGACGGGCTTTAAGGTCACTTCCAACCCAAACCAGTCTGGGATTTTAAGATTCCACAAAAGTACCTGGAGGAAAATGGTCAAGGTGTGCTAGGGAGATGCTCAGAGTCCACTTGCCGATCTCTTCTGCTCTAGTAAAGGTAGTGACAAACACCACTATAACCAACAACAAACCTAAAGCTCAGTAAACTTTAAAGATCAGCAAACTGCAACCAGAGGCTGCAGGCAAAGTGCCCTGACAACCTCTGAGCTCAGAGAGCAACATCAGTGCTCACGTCAAACAACTGGCCAAACAAACATTGAACAGCAGATGTGAGGTCAAACTTGGGTCTAAACTCCTTGGCTGTGCTTCAGAACAGTGAAAGACAGCAGGTGAATTCCCAACTCTGAGCTCCCAAGAAATCTGTACTCGCATCCTCTTACAGCCAGCAGCCCAGCAAAGTCATGAACTGA
Organism: Acanthisitta chloris; assembly: GCF_000695815.1. Classification (NCBI taxonomy): domain Eukaryota; kingdom Metazoa; phylum Chordata; class Aves; order Passeriformes; family Acanthisittidae; genus Acanthisitta; species Acanthisitta chloris. The sequence goes on along the minus strand of NW_008652299.1, from coordinate 51,941 downwards.
GTTCCTCCAGCATCTTACCCAGTCACGGTGGAGGCTGTTGTGGTCAGAGCCCAGGAAACTTGGACTGCTTGGCACACGACCAAAGGTGAACTGAAACTAGTGACAGCATAAACAGCATTAAAAATTGCTGTCTCTTGTGCTCATACACAGGTATTTTTGATTGTGAGACTCTATAGCACAGTGTGACCATAATGCTATCCCAAAAAACTATCTCTACTTCTTCCCTTGGGAAGGGACAATGTGACTCCAAAATTTCTCCTGCATTTACTCCTCCACCAGCAATTTGTGTGATCCTTGGCAGTCTTGCAACGAGTTCACTATGCTAAGCTTGCAATTTCTTCTTTAAGAAAAAGCCTCCCCCAGGAACTGGTAAATGTTTTTGGAGAGGCTTAGCTGACTTTGGGCCATGGCTCAAACCAGCATTTGCTCCCCACCAAGGCTTGAGTTTTGGTACTGTTGAGTATCCCAAATGTGCAGTAGCAAACAGGGAATCTTGCAGAGACCTGGCTGCTGAGGAGCAAAACCGTGCAGGACTCCTGTCTGTACTTCAGACAAGCCCCATTCCCATTGCTTGTGTCCTCAAGTTTGTTTCCCAAAGATAAGCAGAAATGCTTATCTGGACCCAGAGCTGGTTGGGTAAAAGCAGCAGTGTTAGCTTTAGAAGCATTCACACTTAGCCAGGGGAAAGCAACATGAAGGCCTTTGTTAAGAAAGTGGAAAAAAATGAGAAAGGAAGACAAAAAGAGAGTGCAGGAGCAGGTTCATCGATGAGTTAAGGCTGTTTTAGGTGTAAGCCTGGGGGAATTAGTTTAACACTCCATTTCAGCTTCTTTTTCCCATTTTCTTTTGCACAAACTTGCATCTTTCTCCTGTCAGACTTTGATGGCTTTATGTAACTGTTTAAAAATTGAACAAGCTTCTTAACTTAGGTTTAGAAGAACACACGTTTTTGCTTCTCTGTCTCGAATGCACATTAAGAATAAAGATTTCCGGAGAAAACAAGACCTTTTCCATCCTCTGACATCAGCTACTGGAGTACACAAAGCCAAGTCCTTGAGGACTGTGTATTTCGTACATTCTGTTCCAGTACAAGTCGATGCATCTGCAACCCCAGTGGACTTTACAGCTGGAATGAAAGACTCATCCCAGAGAAAATATACAGGTTACCCATCACAGCAGCACCCTCAGTGCAATGCTGACAAGACCTTTTCCATCCTCTGACATCAGCTACTGGAGTACACAAAGCCAAGTCCTTGAGGACTGTGTATTTCGTACATTCTGTTCCAGTACAAGTCGATGCATCTGCAACCCCAGTGGACTTTACAGCTGGAATGAAAGACTCATCCCAGAGAAAATATACAGGTTACCCATCACAGCAGCACCCTCAGTGCAATGCTGGGAGGAGAA
>NW_008652299.1:35815-50515 GCF_000695815.1 Acanthisitta chloris | reverse complement strand
AGTAAAAAATCCAAAACCTTGCCAGAAAGGTATGGCAGCCAAAGCCCCAGGTGGCAGAAGGGGGTTGCCCCATATATGGCCTGAGAAACAGACTGTGACCTGCTGCTATCCTGAGAATAATCAATCTTTCTTCCTTTTTCCTCTTTTTTCTTTCTTTCTTCCTTTTTTAATACAAGCTGAAAAAATTTCTGCTCTGTGTGATTAGATGTAAAAGCTTGAGAAGAGCCTCCCTCAAGGCTCAAAAAATAGAGGCAAATAGTCCCCACTCCTTACTGTGTGTTTGCATTTCTTAATTACACCAGTTTATAAGCCAGAACTGTATTTGTTGATGCTTCAGGTTGGCAATGCTGATGGAAGAGGCTTTCAGCAAACCCAGTAAAAATATTCAACAGCAGGATTTGTAATTAAAGCCCTTCTCCTCTTGTGCTTTGTCTGCTAAAAGTGTCTGTCTGTGTTTGCAGTGTGGGCTCTTCAGGGCAAATGCTGCTCCTTGCTGTTTGCACAAGCTCAGAACAGTCTCAGACCCGACTGGGGCCACAAGCTATGTTCAACCAACCACACAGCATAGGCACCTCAGCTTGGAGCAGAATCACAGTGCTGCAGCAGCACACCAGGAACCAGCCACAGACCTTGCCCAGCTCCAGTTATGGGGCCAATGAGAAAGGTGCACCCAGCTCATGGAATCCCAGGCTGAGTCAGGCAGGAAGCAACCACAGTGGGTCATCTGGTCCCACTGCCCTGCTCAAGCAGGATCATCCCAGAGCACGTGGCACAGGATTGCATCCGGACAGCTCTGGAATACCTCTAGTGAGGGAGAATCCACAACCTCTCTGGACAAACTGCTCCAATGCTTCATCACTGCACAGGAAAAGTTCTTCCTCATGTTCAGGTGGAACTTCCTGTGCATCAGTTCCTGCCCATTGCCTCTTGTCCTACTGCTGGGCCCCACGGACTAGAGGCTTGCTCCAGCCTCTGACAACTCCCTGCAGACACTGACAGACGCTATCCCCTTCTCAGCTGTCTCTTCTCAAGGACACTCCTGCTCCTTGTCGTGGCTGCACCAGCCCAGTCAGCCCTGCTGCTGTGACAAGGTGTTCATCCTCTCTTCCCAGGCCATCCTGCAGCAGGCTCTTCCTGCTCATTACCCCTACACATCCCTGGGCACAGTGACCCCAGCCAGCAAGGCCAGACTTTGTGCTGCACACCAATACTACTGGGTTCCCCCAGCACAACAGTGCTGTATTTTCCTCAAGTCACAAAAAATCCCAAGGTGGACAACTGCCTTAAGCACTGTGATCCCAGCAGCATAAACCCCAATTAAACATCTTGGTCCCCAACATGTCTTCATCCAAAAATGGGGATGCAACAGTCTCCCCATGCTGCTGCACAGAGACCACACTGTGCTGCCCCTGCTAAGGATGGGAATGCTGAGGTATGGCAAAAGCTGTGAGTTTTCCTGCATCACACAGTGAGTCAGCAAGATGATATTAAAAAATAGGGCAATTTACTGTGATTATCTGCTGTTTATCTCATGGTTGTGTGGAGGCTCCAACCCATTCCTGCCCACATCCCTGCACCATGTGGGGTGGGCTGTTAAAGACCAAAAATGAGCTACTAAAAAGTCTGCCAGTCATGAGCACTGGGCTGCTTCCTCCTCTGTTGTTTTTGCCTGCCACGTTCCCACGCAAAGTTTCCCACATCCCCAGCCTGATGCTGTCCATGGGGGAGATACCACAACATCCACGTGCCTCACATGCTGCTCATTACAGGGTGTCACATCTGTGCATCCCTAGTTGGTTTGTGGTGGGTGTGGACAGCCATGCTGATGTGTCAGCATCCCACAGCGGGCAGGAATCAGCTTTGGGGGTGCAGCCCAGCCCATGAGCTGTGCCATATGTGGCACAGGGGTTCCCAAGGGATTGTCCAGGCACAGAACAGAAACTTCAAAGTACAGACCCAAAGTTTACACTGCAAACAGGACCTTAGTCTGACAGCTGGATGGTGGAGCCACCAGAACACAGAGCAGCATCTCAAGGAACAGCAGCACAGTTTTAGAGACCTGCCCAAAAGACTGCAGCTTCACGAGGATTTTAAACAGGGCCTGCTCAGGCACCTGCGCTGTGCATCCTGAGCTTGGCACATGGATCCCACCAGGCAGCAGCAACACCGAATGCAGGTGTGCAGAGCAGTGCCAGTGCTCAGCCACAACAGGCAAAAAGCAAATCATGGAACAAACACTGGAAGCAGATCCTGACCCTGCCTCAGAGACTGCAGGGGCATTGCTGCCAGTGTAAGGGCCGTGGGGCTATGGCACAATGGAAGAGCTGATGGGGTGCAAAGGGAACATACATTCCCTGCACATCCAAGAGCTCTTACCTGCAAGGATCGGTTTCCCCAGCCTGGCATAGGCAGCTGCAATCCTGACCCCAGAGTAGGCTGACCTGCTCTCAACAACCCCCCCCAGTGTCCTTACCCATGCTGCACCATGCCGGGGGGCTCAGTGCCCACCCTGTGGCTCCCTCAGAGGTGGCTGCACAGTGCTCCATGCCACAGAGATGCCTGGACCTCTGCTGGCCTATATGCAGCACATTACATAAGCTATATGAGAGGCAGCTCCTTCAGCACACTCACCAGTTACCTGGTTAGCCCTAAAGTCTCAGGACCCCAGAGATGCCTCCACCAGCATCGCTCAGCACAGTGTCAAGCAAGAGTTATCCACTGCCAAACTTCTGACCTACTTCTGTGTTGTGTTTCTCCCCCTCCCTGCTCCTGCCCTCAGTCCCCAATTAAATCTGTGTGAGATTTCCTCAATTATCCCCTTCCTGCTAATAGATGTGGAAGGAGGATGCCATAACAATGTATTCCCCTGGCAATGGTTCAAAATACATCTCAGAATTAATGTCAAGGAGTGCAGGATAGAGGAATGTTTTAATTAAACATAAATGTATAGAAACGAGCAGTTACATTTAAGAAAGCTGATCTTTTTCTGCCACCACAATACTTAATCTCTCAGCCATGCAGTGAGAATCCTTGTGCTCTTCTTTAATTGACAGGCCAATAAATCAGCATTAATCTCCCCTTTCTGTGTAGCTGTGCATGCTGATGCTCAGCTGAGGTTCAGCTATTTCAGAATACAGCCACACTCAACTGGCACAACATAAGCAGCAATATGCATGGGAATCCTGTTTGGAAAACACTTAAGACAAACCATTCCAACGCCTGAAACAGACACAGACCTGTAACAAAGCATGGAAGGGGGACCTAAGCAATAAAAATCTGTGTTTGGACATCATTGCAGGAGAAAAAGTTTACATATGCCTTTGGAAAGAGGAGGAGCAAGAATAGAGAACTCCTATTTGGAGGCATTAAGATATTCTGCAATTCTGGATGAATAGAGAGATAATTTGAACATGATTTCTAATTGAGACAAAAACTGTCTGTGTGGAATAGGGAATGAGCAGTGCCTGGGAATTGCTTTGCCCATTACAGAAGGCATCAATCCTTTGTTCAACTTTATAGGCCTCTTTCGACTCATCACAGAAATGTACTGTGAGGTAAGAAACTGCAAGTCTTCATAAAAAGAAGGAGTTAATCCAATGGAAACTACATCTGCACACCTACAACTGCACTTTCCATACCGGAGTTCCTACTTTATCTCCTCCATTTACCCAAAACTGTATCTGGGGCCAGAAATGCTATGCAATCTCCTAACAGCTCGAAAACAAACTGTAATTAAACACATCCCTGCAAAGGGAGCTCAGAGTAGCAATATTACAGAGGAAACAAGTTTATTTTAAGCCTGGTGGAGCACATTAAAGGAAGGCAGACCACATCCCTGCTGCAAACACCCAGTAAGCTTACAGGCAGCATGTCCCTAAGTACACAGCAGATAGCTAGTAGCGTGATCTCAAAATTATTTAGGGCACTGCAGTGCTGGATGAGGTTGAAATGAAAACAGATGAAGACTTAAGGCAAGGTAGCAAGGGAAACATCCTTGCATGAGATGTGAGCCCATCTCTCACAGCAGGGAACTGGCAGGCTATCTCAGAATCCCAGGAGACCACAGGAACAACCAGGCTTTTGCCATGCTTGAGATGGACTGAGTAGAGGAAGGAAAGAAAACATTTTTTAAGCGTTCTCCAGTATTTCTTCATGCTCTGTATGGGACCCGGATGTTAAAAATTATTAACACCCCAGGGAACAGAGTGCCATCTCTCAAAACCCCAGTGCCCTTTATCTGTAAGGAAGCGAATAACTCTCGTCCCACTGAAATTACAAGCAGCAACACTCTGCTTGTCTCTGGAAAACACACTTTCTCTAAATATCTCTTGAGAGCCTCTAAACAAAAAGCTGCTGCTTCCCCTCTCGCCTCCCTCCCGTTGCTGTTTGCTGTATGTACACCATAGGCCTTCATTTCCACCTTACTGCACATGTACTGAAGCTATTTTTGGACCAGAGTGACGTGGCTTTGTTTGCATAACTGGGTTCCCACCTCATGATCTGCCGCTCTAATAGTTTGCAAAATAATAGCTGGAAAATGCCTGATTCCCAAAGAAGTGCCTGTAAAGTTCAATTTGCCTTTAAGTCCAAAAAATGGGGAAAAAAAAGTAGGAAAAAAGCCTTTCTGCAGAATCACTTATAAAATGCTTCAGCAAGATGTGAACCAAATTATTTAGTGATGACCAGCTGGGTTGTGGGGATTTAATTGTGCTCTGTTCTGGGTGAAAGAGCATCACACCAGAAAAGACAACCCCAGACTCACACAGGAAGAACCATTTTACACAGTGGAGCTTAAAGCACTCCAGCCAGATCCACTGCAGACCTGATCTGTAACAACTCACGTCAACCCAAAATATCACCCACAGGAAATGCAAACTTTTCACTGATGGTTAAAAACAAAAGCAGAGCTCAAAATAGCATTTCAGATGAGGCAAATACGTTGGTTGGACTATTCTCAACTGTCAAAACTGAGCTGCAATCACAAATCTCTCTTGAGGAATATTTGGTATTTGTCCAGTGTTAAAAATAAAAGTGAGATATCTTAGGAGAAAAAGAGAAGGCCCTAAGAATGTATGGAAATAAATCATGTGTACAGAAAGATCCAGCCACTCTATCTTCTTGTCCAGTCCCCAACTACTGGCAGAAGATGGACAAAAACCATTTCTACAGGAACTTTGGTCACTGCAAGACATTGCAGAGGTGGGATGAACACTGTCCTAATCCGCACACCCAACTGAGTCAGGAGAATTGGACACTTTTGGTTTAGCATATCCTCGTTTTCAAAGTGCCAATGCTTCAGGTTCTGGCTTCACTCCCAGGATGGTACTGTCTGAGCAAGAACTTCACATTTGGGCAGGATTATTGCTCAGTTACACTTGCAACACCTTCCTTCCTCATCCATCAGCCTCACCTACCCCAACATTCAAAGGGTTTGAGGCCTTTCACTTCACATACTCATTGGCTCCAGTGAAGTCATAGATTAATGAACATGTCCCCATGGAGAAGGACTCTTTGATGGGAACTGGAGTGATAGGACAAGGAGTAATGGGGATAAACTGAAAGAGGGGAAATTTAGATTAGATATTAGGAAGAAGTTTTTTCCTGTGAGGATGGTAAGACACTGGCACACGTTGTCCAGGGAGTTGTGGCTGCCCCAACCCCGGCAGTGTTCACAGCCAGGTTGGATAAAGCCTTGAACAACCTGGTGTGGTGGGAGGTGTCCCTGCCCAGGGCAGGGAGGTGGAACTAAATGATCTCTAAGGTCCATTCCAACCCCTTAACATACTGTGAAACTATGATTAATGTGAAGTCACACAAGACCACAAACAGCCAAATCCCCAACAAAACTCAGCCATAGCAGAGAGCAAGGACAGAGGCCATGGTGGGGAATAGATCTCTCTCCTTATCTCTAGGAGGAAATTTCTCACCCACACAAATCACTGAGCTGCCATATACAGGAGGGGGGTCTGGAAACATCTTTCTTACCCTGCCCTGAAAAACACATCCTGAGAGCTCTGCTCACGGTGCTGGCTGCCCAACTGTGCTCTGTTGAACTTCAGCAGGGGAATTACAGAGCAAGCACCATGTAGTGCCATCACAGGGAAAACACCTGACAGCACACTGTGCAGCAGGCTTGATGGAAACAAAATAACATACCTGTTCACAAAACACTGCATTAGTGTCTTAACCATTTCACAGAGTGGCTGTGGAGCCGGAAACCTCACAGTTGTACTGTAAAGACAGTGGGAATGTCCCAGAAGTGCTGGAGCCAGCAGTAGCCCACACAGCTGAACATCTGGGAGTCACCACTCACAAGACAAAGATAATCCCACAAGACAGCTTCTGCCAGCATTGCCTTGTGCAATTCCAGGAACACACAGCAGTGCCACAGCACCTGAGTGCATCCCTGCTACTTGAAAAGCTTTAATTTACCTTTGTCTCTTTATTCTCCTGCTTTCTAGAGGATATTACCAGACTGCAGCCTATTTAGGTGCCCAAAAGACACCTGCAACAAAGCAGCCCTATCACTGCTTGGGAGCATGCTGCTCACTATTCAGCTCAGTCCCTTCCCCAGCACTATGCTGATGCTGATTTGACACATCCACTTCCACATCTCAACATCCCAGAGGCACCAAGTACCCCCACAGCATAGCAAGTCTCCTTTAAAAGACAGACAAATCACTGCCTAGCTGCAGTGAGACATGTTTTTTCTCCAGGCAAGGCTAAACTCACCTAAAAATTTGGAAATGTGTCAGGAGACAGGGCTACGAAGCACACCTCACACAAAGGGCAGTGGTGGAGTTATTTCTGCTTTTAGATATAAGTTCTTGTACGAGGAGGAGCGTGACTCCTGTCTTGGAGGAATCGGCTTTCTGGGCATCCCACTCCAGCTGCAGTTTACAGCAGCCCTTTGTTGGCTGCAGCAATTGTTTTGCTTTCCTTTCTCTCCATTATACACAGCATCACTGAGGAGAAACCCTACACTGGACACCAGCACACGAAGCAACAGCAAAGTGTGGCAAAGTCGACACTTCGTTAGCTTGTAGGTTTGCAGAAAATTATGGCTTGACCTGTTAAGTGACTGGCGCCACAGAGCATTCCATATTCAGCCTAAGTTTAACTTACTGCTGAGGGCAAGAGTAGTTCAAGGCCAGGACCTTCAAAGACCCCTCCAAAGGTGGTCCCTAACAGCCACGGGCACTGTGTCATGTCCCTGACAAGAAGGTGGTGTGTCTGCTGCTGGCTCACAGTGGTTCAGTCCCTGAGCCTGTCCTGCTCTCCAAAGGATGCTGCATTGTATCCTGCTGATGCACAGTCTGTCTTAGCACTGTGGTGGCAGATGGGATTTCATACTGGTAACAGCAGCACAGCAAACAGCTATTATTCCATCTCCTTTCCAGTTGCACAGGAGCATCATCACTGACCTATCACAGCAGAGCAACATGGAATGTCTATTCTTGTTCCGATCAGACTGATCTCTCAAGGTTTTTTGACAACAGGATAATGTATTTCCCTGGATATTAAAGACTGAAAGAGATTTATTAGGGGAATTATTCTCTGTATTCTGTGCAGTCCATTAAGAGATGAAGTTTTCCCTGATTCATCGAGGAGCTCATTGCAGGCCATGTGACTTCACTAATATAATACCTACACTTCACTAACACCCAAGTTCCCTTTGGAGCCTCTCATCCTGTTAATTTTATGCTCCTCATTCTCCAAGTAAAAGCACAGTGTTGGGTCAATGCCCCAAGTTTAATTCAGGTATGAAAACCACTATAACTGCAAGACAAAGCCAGGGACAAAATTAAACCCTGTACTCCTACCTCTGGTACTAGAGTTACCAAATCCTACTTCAGCTGCTTGATTTCAAGATGCAGAGCAAAATCCAGCCAAAGCAGCTGCACCTTCCCTGCAAGCCCCAAACTTTCACATGAATCACAGCAATGTGGCCAGTTGCACTGTACTTGGTTTTTAAGAATGCATCCCCCTCCACACTGCACAAGGATCATCAGATTAGAATGGGCTGGGGAGAGCAGCAAAGCTGCACATGGTCCCAGATGTTCATTCTAGGTCGTCAGTGGAAACAAAGCAAGTGGTTTGGACACAGAGTGGCACTGCACACAGCTCCCAGCGCTGCGGGAGCAGGACAGTCCTCCCACCTCTTCACCACAGGATCCCAAGGAGAACTGCCCTTGGCCATGTCAGGCTGACAATGCAGTGAAGTGCTGGGACCTCATCTCAGAAAACAAGGAGACACACACAGCAAGCACTTCCCCTTCTTCCCTTGATGAGTTTCTGGATGCATCCACCTACCCAGTGACCAGTGGCTTCAGCAGCACTTTTCTATAGAAGATCCATCTCAGAATCCTATCTCAGCAGCTACAGGAGAGATTTTTGACCTGTGCTTTTGCCTTTCCCTCCCAAATTTAGCTCCTTTTCAGCTAAATACTGGTGACACTGCAGTGGCCTTGAATCACAAACGCAGCCAGAGCTTAGGAAGCACTACAAAAGCATTTGTTCCAATATTTACTCAGAGATTTTTCATGCTACACCTACCACGGACTTTAGTTTATTGAGAACATAGTGCACTGGGGAAGGGCAAACCACAGAGTATATATTGCTGCCAAGCAAAATGTCATTAAGGTTTTAGCAATGCAACACAAATTGAGTTTACATTAAAGCTTCTTTTGTATAAACCATATCCCAGAGTGAAACGCAGCGACAGAGCTGAGTAATGAGTTGAAGCAGAGCAATCAAGGTGGAACTACTGAGCAACAGGGAAAAGGAGCTATTTAAAATTAGGATAGAGAGTTTCATGTGAACTACGGAAGAGGTGATTATGTACAGTCACTGCTGCATGCACATTTAATACCATGTAGGATGCAGTACCTACCACCTGCAGTTGCACAAGAGACACCCCAAGGTTCAACTGCACTATAAAAAAACATCACCAACTGGAAGCTGAGATTCTTCTTCATATAGACTTACCCATAACTGCTGAAGGGCAGAGAACCTCTTCTAAGTCTGGAACTTCAAATCTCTCTCGTGCTACCCAGCACATAAACCCGCAACTCCAAGTTCACCATTTTGTTATTTCAAACCTCTTCTTCCTGTAAGGATTCACTGAAGCCCTGCCTGTCCCCAGGTGTGTTGGAAAACACCTGTGCTATGGCACTGTTGGTGTAACTCCAAAGTAATCAAGGCTTATGTCTCTCCAGTCCTGCTCTGCACAAAAATACAGCACCCCTAAATGTTATTCCAAAATAACCAGAGCATGGTAAGTTTGAAAGTCCTGCTCACTTCTGGTTCTAGGCAATCTAAAGCGTGCTTTGCACTAATAGTCAACCCAGTCCCTGGGGAGCAAGTTCAAAGCATGGCCCACTCATGTGAGATGGATGCAAATGGATTCAGGGACGACCCAGAGTTCACACATTCATTCAGTGATCTTCATGCTCTGACCAGTCATAAACCAAATCGGATCAGACACATCAGAGCTCAGGTGCTTAAAAGGCTGCAGTGCTGCAAACCCCAGCAGTGCAGGGACCCTTGCTGGGCACTCTTCACACAGACAGATGGGACTGGATCACAGCACCAAAGAGCTCTGAGACAGGGCCACGAGGGCCTGTCAGCCTGGACTGAATCCCCATCTCCTCCCTGAATGGGCAAGCCAATTTTTAATTATTTTAACAACAGCATACAGACAGAGTTTTTCAGAACTTGCAAAAAAACATTTTAAATAGGCTAAGAGTGGCTTTATGAAGGAAAGCAATGAGGGGAAAAACCCCACATAAAATATTTCAGAGCACTGCTAAGGAGAGCAACATAATAGGTTTATCGAGATATAAAACAACCCTCCCCAAAATATAGAGCTCAGATATACCCTGCCAGCAGAAGTACTCAATGCTTAAAATGAGGGAAGAGAGATTCAAAGAGGATGTGTTTTCCTGGCAGCCCTCCATACGTACATATAAACCTCTTGTAAGCAGCACACTGGTATTTAAACTAATTAGCACCAGGAAAGCCACAGGACTGTGCTTTTCTCTCAGTCTGCTCACAGGGACAGAAGGACTCCAAAATGACTGCGATTACATCCCACTCACGTACCAGGATGCTGCAGTACACGAGCCCCACCACACCCCCTTCCTCCCCAAGTACAAGGCAAGAGAAACATGGTGCAGGACACATTGCAAATAGAAAAAAAAAAATCCCCCCACTAACTAAAATGTTCACTCAGCATTATGTGAGGGGATAAAAATAGCAAGGAGAGCTGGTCCTGAATATCAAGCAGCATTCCCTATTCATTGCAGCACAGTACGAGCAAGAGAGAACCCAAATCAACTTTCCCTTCACTGTGTTCTCCTGGAGGCTGCACATTGTTTGAATTTCCTATTCCTCATAAACATGCCAGTGGGGAATTAGCTCAGGGGAGCTGCAGACTAGCACATCCACCATCATTGCAATGGCAACCCCCCACCAGCTTCTGGAAATAGCTCCTGACTTCGAGAGGAGAAAGGACAGGCTGGGGTGGTGGTTTTTGTGAATATTCAACACCTCTCCACAGCAGGACTGCCTATTATTAGTACAGGGGATGTCAAAGAAGCTGGCACTCATGCAAAGTTTCCATTCTAACTAATTAACAGTGGCTTCCTCCAGCATATAAATTTGGGCTTTAGTCCCTTGTACAAGAGCAGGCAGGGCAGGAAGGGAGGAAAGGCGCAGAGAACAGGAATGGCTGCAGTCTTCTTTGCTAACTTCAAGGCTAAAAAGTAAATCTCTCATCAGGGGTAATAGAGAAAAAAGCAACACACACACACCTCTACAAACTGAGAGGATGGTTCCCATTTTAGGAAGGGCTGAGTCTCCTTCTGGAGTACATCCCCACGGCATCTGTCTATGGGAAGACCTGAAATGACTGCAACTGGACAGCTAACTAGAAGGAAAAAAGTCCTTCATACGGAACAGCAGAGGTCAGTGATTTGGGTCAGAGTGAAGCCAGCCAGGATGGGGCTGTGATCCTCTGCTTCTGCCATCCAAACCAAAAAACATCTCCCAGCAATTGCTCCAGGGCTGGACAAAGTAACTCATTCCTCCCCTTGCCCATGGTCCCCAGATATCAGTCACATCCCAGCTGGCAGGACCTGCCTGAGGATAAATCAGAGCCAGGACAGTGTTTTGGGTTGCTCTGGGATCTCAGCTGTCTGCTGCTGCAGAGCCTGCAGTTTGAGGCACCTTGAGGTCTCATGCAAGTTGGTCTTGGAATCAGAATCACCAAGGCTGGAAGAGACCTTTAAGATCATCAAGTCCAACCTGTCACTCCACTGTAAACCCTAAGTCTATCTTCCAGCACCAGATCCAGACACCTCTTAAACACTTCCAAGGATGGTGACTCCACCACCTCCCTGGGCAATATTCCAGTGCCTGACCAATCTTGATTGTGTCAAACTGTTCCAATAAAAGCAAAGGATCTAAGTGACCCAAGTGCTAAACCAAAACGCTTTGCACATAAACTGTTTCAAGAGTTTTCTCCAGGTTGAGAAGCATACTCTGGAAATAAAAATAAAATACTGAAAGCTTTTAGAAGTCAACTCAGTTTGACCCTACTTACTCTTTTCCTGCTTCTTGAAATTGGGAGAGAAATAAAAACATTATCGTACAGCTCTGCGTGTACCATCCTCTAGTGCTTCAGTTTTCTTACTCCTCCTACAAAGCAGGAACAAAAAACCTTACCCTACTCCACAGAAAACCTCTGTAGCTTGTGCCCAGACTTGCAGACACACTTTTGTTAGGAGAAGAGCCATAAGCAGCAAGAAAAAACACAGGTTTGTGCATGAACACACGCACTCACAGGATGACAAATCAGTTGGAGACCCTTGCCCTTCTCTCCTTTCCTGCACTTCCTTTCCACTTACTTCTGCAATTGCATTTTTCCATCCCAGCATTATGGACAGATGGATTAAGATGCAGCCAGCTGCCAAATGATGGGCACTGTCACCAGATGTGACAGACAACACTGACAAACTGTGGAATTGTAGGAAGTGGACTGACAGCACAACGGGTAATGGGGATAAACTGAAAGAGAGAAATTAGATTAGATATCATGAAGGCTTTTTCCTGTGAGGGTGGTGAGAGCACAGGTTGGGTTGCCCAGGGAGGCTGTGGCAGCCCCAACCCTGGCAGTGTTCAAGGCCAGGTTAGATGGAGCCTTGAGCAACCTGGGTCTGGTGGGAGGTGTCCCTGCCCAGGGCAGGGGGTTGGAACTAGATGACCTCTAAGGCCCATTCCAACCCTTTAACATACTATGAAACTATGGTCTTAAGCCCCATGATTCCCCCTGAGTCTAAGGACCAGTCTCTCAGTCCAAACTTCTGGGATAGCAGGTAGTTATAAGATGCCATTTCTAACTCACACATACAACCCCACGCAAAACCAAAAAAATCTCCAACCAACCAAACTCCTTCCAAAAAAAGAAGGGGGATGGGAATGTTTTTGCCACAATCTGCACATTGGGCAGAGCAAAGAATAAGCATCCTCTGAGGGTTCACAAGGCAGCTGCAACACCTCTGCAGTTTTGCAGGACATGCAGTGATACCAATGAACCAATGCTCTTCTGGCACAACCACCCTCACACCTCCAAGGGCCAAGATGGCACCAATGCCTCAAAGACAAGCCTGATGCTGTGTCCGTCTCCTCCTGCTCTCTCTCCACCTCACTCATTCCCATTCAAGAAGGAAATCAGACACAGTTTCTGCAGAAGCCTGGCCTCTGCTTTGGAAGTATAAATCACTGCTTTCTGCACTAGCTCTGCCACCTGAGTGGTGTCAGCCCTCAATGAAGGCACCTGACAAGAAATATCCAAGCCCACAAATCTTACTGCAAATTTATAAATCTTGCCAGAGAAGAAATTTCTTTCTGGCAAAAAGGTGATTTACAGACTTGTAGATCTTCACTGAGCTTGGGGCAGAGGCGACAGATGAGTTCTCCAGCGCTGCTATTGTGAGCCACATTTATATATCCCAGTCTTGCAGCACTGGCACAGAACCTCTGATTTCTAAACCCCAGCACAGGTTTCACACCTGCCTGTTTACCATAATTCAGGCTGAGCAACAAGCTGCCTAATGGCAGTGCTGAACAAGTGTCTCCAAATCCCAACTCTGTCCTGGTGGTGCACAGGTCTTTGGCATGGCCATGTCTGAGCCAGACACCGCACACATCTCTTTGCACAGAAGCTCACTTCCCTTTCCAATTCCACATCTTTCCTAGCTATCACCATTGGAGAAGCACTGTTTCTTAACTAACCCTTCCCAAACTTCAGCAGAACTTTAGGTTTCCCACTGCCTCTGTGCAATCCGGAACAGGTCTGGCTTTGCTGGCAGGACACAGACCATTCAGCAGCAATACTGCATCAAAACAGAACAGCACCCTGGTTTCCAGGAGGGCCTCAAGGACAGCTGTGAAGCTGCAAAGCATACAGCTCCTCTTCAGAGATTAATAAAGTGATTAATTAAGGTAGACTAAACATATCCATGCACTGCTCAGTACCAGATCCTGAACATGGGAACGGTTAAGGAATAACACACCTGATGACATTCCAAGGTAAGGCCTGCACACTGCACAGGACACTCTATGGCTGTGACAGCAGCTCTGCAGACACCTGCCTTTATTCTGGCCCCAAAAGGAAACAGCTTTATTGGATTTGGATCATATTCTCTTCCAGGAACTTAGGTGTTCAAAGCTTTAGATGTTCAGCATGTCTAGAACAAAAACAGCCTTCCTGAGGTGAAAGAAGCAGTTCCTGTCTGGGAAGCAAAGTAGGACTCCAAGGAAAAAGAAAAGGAAGGGCTGAAATCCTTGACTATCTATCCTCTGACTTGCATCTCAGCCCACAAACAACGGGGAAAGAAAACAGAAGTGATGCAAGATGGCATTCCAGAAAGTCACAAGTGACCAGTGGCCCATCCCTGCATGTGTTCCCTGGTAGCCAACACCAAACACAAGGAGAAGTCAGTCTCACTTACTGCCAACTTACTGCTTCTATGATGGAAAAAGACAGAGATGCCAGGTCCTCCCTGGAAATCACATCAGGAAGGCAGTTCATCAGATACCAAAGGGAAAACAAATACAATAAAGGTCTGGTAAGGAAGGACAGTAATGTGGAGGCAAAGAGCCATGGAGACACAACCACACAAAGTCAGTTCTTCCTCTCAATTCCGGCAGGGAGATTCATGGTCTCCCAGATCATCCTTTGTTTGTCTGTCCTAGGAGGAACAACAAGGGCTAAACTTCTTCCGCCCTACTCAGTAGAAAATTCTCCTTGCAGCATATCAGTTGCCAGCTAGAAAATCTATTGGTTTTTTGACAACCCAGACATGTACCAGTGAAACCAGACTCACAAATACTACAAATCCAAAACAAGACCATGGAATAACCAAGGTCTCAAGACTTCAAATGCATAGCACAGATGAAAAACAATCCCCCACCCAAGCAAGGAAACATACCAGACAAATTATACAATTTTTGCCATCTTTTCTGAATTTTTCCCAGGGAAAACCATGAACATCCCCAGGCCCACAACAGCTTCTACTTCCCCTGCTAGAAGCACCATTCACAAAAAAAGAACAAAGTGGATTGTACAAAAGAGTTTGGAAAAGAATCAGTGACGTGAATTTGTCACTGAGATGGTGCTGGGAGCAGTCCCAAACC
>NW_008652299.1:22400-35795 GCF_000695815.1 Acanthisitta chloris | reverse complement strand
AAAAAATGAAACCATCAAAACCACAAAGCAGATCTAAAGGCAGTGTGAAACAACACAGTTCCCTCCACCTGCAAGGAACACTCATCCACAAACACCGGAGGCCCAGGACCAGAAAGCCTCCAATACACACTGAAGGGAAACTAATTTGGGGGAAAGGACAATACACCTATGTTTCTATTGCTACAAAGTAACTCTCATAACAAAAGAATCTCCATCTGTGGCTGAAGGAAGCACAAACTGAGGAAGCTGTTAGTAAAGCAGGTTGTTAGTTTGCGATGATACACACACAGCAGGTAAATCCCAGCCCTGAGGCAGGCAGAGGCATGTTCCACACAGCACCTTACCCTACTGATCTGCAGCTTCTCAGCTCCAGGCTTGAAGAGGTTCCATCGACGTCCACCGTTCCTGCAGTTCCCGCGCACCTTCAGAGTCTTCGAAGCCTGTTCGTTCTCAGCTGCCACGATAAAATCCACAGGAAAAAAAACAGGAATGACAAAAGATAAATGCTGTGCTTTAGCTCAGGCTGGGGGCGGAGGCTGTTCTTTTAAATGAAAGAAACAAAATTGTTTGCAAGAGACTCATTCAACCTCTCCTTTAGAAAGAGCAAGCAGAGAGTATATTTAGGTGCTTTATTCAGTGCTCTTGGGATACAAGAAAATAGTGCAGCTTGGATACTACAAAACCACAGGCACAACTGCAGAGCTGGGAGGCACATCCCGAGGTGGGGTCAGACAAGCTCGGTGTGGAGCCACAATGCTCTCCCAGGATCAGAGTCTGATCTGCATGCACCAGTGTTCAGAGGGCCACAGCTCCCTGAGACACAACCACTATCAGCACCTCTGCAGCCACACCTGCAGCAATTCCAGCTGGACAGTCACTGTGGTCCCTATGATGCCAGGCCTTGAAAAAAGAAACAGATCCTCACATCTACCCAGAAAACAAAAATGGGAAAGTCCATAAAAGCTGCTTTTTAAAGAAACTGGGCTACTTCTCACCCCAGGTGTTTCAGGCCCCCCACAGCTGCAGTTTTGCTCTAGCTACAAGCAAGCAATACCACTCAGACCAAATCTCAGCCTAGCCTTGCAGATGGCACATACCCAGGCACAAACCAGCCTGGAAAGAAGAGGCAAGTAGTGGAGGAGGGCTGGCAACTCACCTTTGAAAACTGAGCTCTACTTTTCCAATCAACCCAAATTTTCAGCTTCCCATCCTATCACTCTCTTTTTGGGGTGGACCTGCCATTCTGTGTGAGACCAGAGTTTTTCCCTCTCAAAACTAGCAAGGTTAGATTTTAATCTCTTCTTCTGTCAGGCTCTTCACATCCCCTGGCCTGGTGAGACAGCCACTGGGAGGAAGGAAATAGAGCTTAGCACCACTTCTGTCCCCACAGCAACTGTCAGCACAGGTACATGTGGTCCAGGCAGTGCACACATGTGTACTGTATATGTGTACATACACACACTCTCAGAGGTGTTCCCATCCCCTGGAGGCTTGTCATCCCAGCTGCAGAGGAAGGCATCTATCTACACCTAACAGACACAGGGGAGGTTGGGACTAGATGATCTCTAAGGTCTATTCCAAGCCCTTAACATACTATGAAACTGTGATAACAGCCCCATTATGGAATTCTTCCCTAAAATATGCACAGCACTAAATTTCTATATCCTGATGCACCTCTAAATCCAGGCAGAGGTTTCAGACTGTGTCAGTGCTGAGGGTAAATGCTCCCAGGCTTTGGGAGAGTGAAGCCCACACACACAAAATAGGTGGGGGCTCTGCTCTGCCCAGAGAGCAGCAGAACCGGGACCCTGCTGCAGCCCCAGCATGGCTGGGTGGGCAGCAATCCTGATTTTCTTCCAGTGTTGCTGGGAGAGTGATTGCACTGAGACCTATTTCCTAAATGCATTGCTGATGCAGGCAGCCTGCTGCTATTTTTAGCACACATGATTCCCTTCCGAGACTGGCGGAGAACCAGGCTGCAGTGCGATGCCCATTATAGCAGGAGGCTGCTCCCAGCTCCAGAGGCAACGTGCCACAGGGCAGCGCTCGTGCAAACACGGGAATGGTCACACTCAGACGTGTGTGTCACTCCCTGCGTACTAGGAACGTGTGCACCCCAACAGAGGAGCCATCAATTAACAGGAGAGGCAGCCAATTTGTCTTGTCCTTCCTAGCTCTTAACCCTGATGTGCTGCCACCATCCATCAGCTGTTTGGATCCCCAGTGTGCTCCCGAGCAATGCCAGCACGATCTGGCAGCACTCCCGTACTTGCCCACTGCTAAATCACAGGATTCTTCGTGCTAACAGTATCCCTTCAGGAAATCATTTCCTTACTCTAATTATCAATCTTTTTAATTAGGAGGTTAAAAAAATGATGTCATCTATTCAACCAGCAGCCAATTCACCTGCCAACACAAGACCCTGGCAGCAGTGCTCTTTCTAGCACCATGAGCAGGACAAATGCCAAGGGGAGCTCATCACAGTCTTAGCGTTATGAAGATTCCCTTCTTGATCAAGAAAGGTAATCAAGCACAAGAGAAAAACAAGCCCTCACTTGTTGTGTTTCTAAACAAAGTTGAGCTGTGATCCCAGTGTCCATCATCACCCACCACCTCCAAACAGTGAGTTCTCACAACAGAGGATTCTAAGAGGACAGAAAACCAAGAGAAAACTAACAAATAAAAACTCACACAGCAGTGGCTGAATAGCTTTTACACCTTATGTGCCTATCTGTTCATCTTCTAGTAATCAAATTACAGGGACTGTGTTCAGAGACACCAAAGAGAGAACCTCACTGCATAAATACACTGTACACAAAAAGATTTTATTAGCTAGCAAGAAACTTCTCATCATGTGGCTATTGGAGCTCCCTCACCTGGTGCCAGGGTTGTAACAGACATGGATGCAATCCACATTCCTGATTTTCCCACCCATACTGCCCTTGGCTTGCTCTGCAGGATGGGTGACACAAAAAAAAAACCAAACCTGGGTGAGAAACACAGTACTACTACTACAGGTACTCACCACGTCTCCTGAGCAGGTGCTGCATGCGTCCCCCCACCTGGTCCAGCCCCATGGGGGTGCTCTGGGACAGGGGTTCGGAGCGGCACCTCTCCACGAGGACCTTGAAGGGCGGTGCTTGTGGGGATGGCTGAGAAGGATGAGACATCGGCTGGCAAGAGAAGGGGCAGAGAAGAATTTTACCAGTATGTGTCAAACCTCAGGCAATCACAGAACACATCATAAAACACAGAATTTTCCAGACAATGCAACACACCTCAGGCTGCCTCACTGCCATCTGCACCCACTGCATTGTTTTTGACTGCAGGATCAAGGCTTGCTGGCTCTGGTGTTAGGGACCCCAGTGCCTGCACTGCATGCGGCTCACACCTTGAACACAGCTCCCAGTGTTTCAGTCCAACACTTCCAGTGGCACTGAGTGTCCGAGGCACATCTGGGAATAACACTGATGGAGATCTCTGCTTCCTGCAAAGCATTTTGTCTACTCTCACATTACCAAGTCCCCGTAGGAGCATACACAGTGAGTGAATTAGCTGGTGCTGAGGACTCAGTACTAGCTAAAACACTTGGGGTTGGCTTCACAGCATGCAGCAAGGGCTGGCTGCTTGCTAAGGGACAGCAAACAGCAGCCAAGGAGATAAACTGATTGTCAGGATGAGGCCTCACCAGTGCCCAAGCAAAGGATCAGGCCAGGTCTGGAGATGAAGGCCAGGGTCAGCCAGACTTCAGACCCTCAGGCACATCCATGGTGATGAGACAGGTCCAAGGTAAAGCAGCTGAGTCAGTTACAGGTCAGGATCAGGCCCAAGAGGGTAATCTCTGCTGCTTCCTCCGACCATCCACTGCAGGGGCCACTGACAACACACATATCTACACCATTTTGTCTCTGATCTACATAGCTCCTACCACAGCAACTGGTTTTGTCTTCTTTTTCAGTTATTACAGAGTGCCTCATCTCCTAGGAGAACATATGTTACAGTCCTTGCCAGGTCTCAGAAGGTCCAATAGCAAGGACAGGGCAAACCACAGCACTTCAAAGCAAACTGGGACCTCCTTCTCTGAAAATGTCTGGGTACATTTTGAGCAATACTAGAACAACTATTTTTCCTGAAAACTTCGCAGAGAAAAGTAGAAATTATCACAGTCGTTTCTCTGGAGCTGACTGATGGTAACAGCTAAGAAGGCATGTTCTCTATGTCATTATTTGAATAAGTAAGATAGTTGCAACTGATTGAAGCACCCATAAAGTGGTCAAATATCCCAATTACACCTGATAACATTAATCCAAATAATTAGCATTTAGAGCTAACTGAAGAAAAACACTAGAGTTCTTCCCACTTTTGGATGACTCCAACTTCCATTATTCTATTCCAGAAGGAAAAGTTCCTGAAAATGACAACTGTACCGTGACATTTTGCAGAATGGAATGTTCTTTTTAAAAACATCACAATTCAAACTCCTACTTTTCATTTTATTCTCTGTGACATGTGACACCGTGCAAGTCTTGTGTATAATCTTAGAGTCAAGAAATCAGATGAAAAATGATTTGACAAAGGTCAGGAGTAGCAAATAGGAGGTGTTCCTTTCCGGGAGACTTCTAGCCTCAATTGGAGACACATCTGTCATACTTCCAGGGCCCTGCTAATAACTGGGTGCCTCAGATGGTTTGCTGTACCCTTCCCCAAGCTCCAGCAGCCCTGGGTTTCACTGATGTGCTATTATTTTCACTTACAGATGAAGAATGAAGCCGACAGGCTGTAATTACCCCAAAGGCACAGCAGGAAGCTGTGGATGAATTAAGACTCCATCTCCAGTTGCCAACTCCCAGCACCAGCACTGTGTCCAGTGACCTAGTATACTTCTCTAGGCTGGATAAACAGCTGGGAAGAGGGAAAAGCCAAAGAAACCTCTAGCCAGAAGGAGGGAAAAGCCAAAGAAGCCTTCCATCCAGGGAAGATTTAGACACAGAGTCCCTTTAGCATACAGGCTAGCAATGCCCAGAGTTCCCCATTCCTATCACTACTCCGATGGCATCAAGGATGGCAGGAGGTGGCCTGTTGCAACTTTGAGGCTGGGAATGAGTTGAAGCAAGGCACAACAAGTATTTTAAGAAAACAGGTGGAAATTTGAATTATCCATGTGTTCTGTGGCTGGTTATATATATATATATATGGAAAGCCTATCAGCTTTGCAAACTCAACCTGCCTTTCCCTGACAATGCTAAAAATGTTGCCCCAAAAAAACCCTATCCCACTATAGAGAACACTAAATATAGGCTTTAATTCAAGATTTTGCTAGCACCTCATGGTTATTATGAATACAAAAATCTGAACAGCTTGGAGATAGGCTTTAGAGGTTTTGTCTCCTCTAAAAATAAGATGATTGTCAGATATAACCATATTAAAAGCCATAAATACCCAGAATCTTCATTCTGCACGTAAATTGCACCTCACTACAGACAGGAATACAGTGCTCTTCTGGCAACAGCAGGATTTAGAAAGTAAAGTACTGTTTCTTAATTTGGAAGAACTATAAAGTCTTTTGTAAGCAGCTGGCTGAGACGCAAGTTGGGAGCTGAATAACCAGGAGATGAAGAGAGCTCTGACGACCAACTCTGAGATACCCATTTCCTGGTCAGTGTCATTCAAGAACAGGAGAGGGAAGGGACACATCTACTGATCAGCCCCATCTTTACAACTGCTCCCAGCATGTTCTGTAGCAGAGAGACAATAAAACAATCTTGAGCTATGAGCTTGCAGAGCATCACCTACAATTTCTCATCAAACACAGAAAGTTGCTATATCTTCCTCTTGTGAAAAGGCACTTGCAGCTGCACTACAGCAAAACCCCAACCCTGTGGGAGGATCTGAGCTATGCCCCAGCAATCAGACAGAAAATCTGCAAACCCATCCTCTGGCATGTGCACACTCAGGCAAATCAGTAATCCTGTGCTTCCAGTTGGACCCACTGCACAAGGAGAGATTCCCATTTTCCCACACAGAGCAACACAGTGCAGCTATTCCACAGGAATCACAAAAACTAATGATGCCCTGAAAGCACTAATCCTGCCCCATCCATGGGGGCCACTCAGAGCAGCATTGTGCTCTGCAACAGGAAGAGAGCCTTCATGGCACCAGGACAGGTTGGCTCCTAAGTACAGGATCCAGAGGAGCAAACTCCACAGCTGCTCAAGACAAACATCTGCTCTGATGCAGGAGTGTGTTTGATCACATAGGCCCTTACAGAGCCCTGAAACCAAACTGGCTGGGAAACCCAGGGGATCCCATCAGCCTGGCACCTCATCCTATGGGACACACACCTTTTGCCCAGGTTGACAAGCCTGTAGAAGTCTAATTTTCACACTTTTGGCAATCTCAATTGCCCCAGAAAATGGCCTTGCAAACACAATTGGTGTCTGTGCACAGATACAACTGCCAGGAGCAAGTGGCAGTCTGCAAACGTTTTAGAGACAAAATTCAAAATCCTAAAGCTGTTTTCTCTCCCATAAAAATAAGCTCTTATTTCCCAAATAAGCCAGCAGAGGGCACAGACAGACTGCGGTGAAACTCCTCTGCTCCTGCACTGGAGCGACACAGAGTGACACAAAGCCCAAATGCTCCACGGTGCTTAGTCCTGCTGCGTGGCCCTGAGAGGAGCAGGGACGAGTTCTCTGCCAGCAATAATCTGGAACTTGTTTCTGGGTCCTAAAACCTCTAAGTTGATACCTGAAATATGAAGTCAGATGCATATTTTTGCAACCTTTCCTCCAAAGGAGGTATGAAACCCATACACACACCTTGCCCAAGGACACACTGTGGAGTTTGAAACCTGATGGAAAGCTGGAACTGCAAAGTAGTCTGTGTGGTATCAAAGCTTCCATCCACCTAAGCATCATCTCAAGCTACTGGAAGCGGACAAAGACAACTTCTGGGGCTATGTCTGACTCCTTGTGGCACCAGCCTCCCTGCTGGGATGCTGTGGTGTTTTCAGAGGCAGGATGAGGATAATTCACTTCAGTGGAGACATGGAAAATGGAAACTTTTACAGTTTGCAACTGTCTAAAACCTAGTAAAACTTCCATGTCATCTTTTACTCCATTTCTCATACCTCTCAAATAAGTAAGGCACTTTCATTCCAGAGATGCAGCAATGTGAATGGAGTAATTCATTTCCCATTGACAATCTATTTTGACCTTCACTGTTCTTTCAATTCTTCAAAATGTTTTATCTCCGTTGTTTCACAAGTTTCCAGAACACATGAGAATTTGGGATGAGGTCTGAAAGCAACTAAGCAGGGGAGTTTGAGAAGTAAGTGCTTTTCTACCTTTCTACAGCTGTTCTTACTAAATGCTGCTGCAATACTATTTCCTTTACAGCACCAAGATCAAATCCTACTGAGCTGTTACTTGTCCACAACGTCATTCAGCTCCTGCTCAAAGACATTGAAATTTCAAAAGGCAAGACTAAGAAAGCAAGAAACAGGGGCATTAATGGCAGGAGAGTACAGTTAAACAGATTTACTTACTGCCAGAACCAACATGCAGGTCCCCTAAATCCCACTCCAGCATCCCTTGTGACACACCAGCCTCAGCCTCTCACCACCTCCTCACAGATTCAGGCAGGAGCCTCAGCGAGAACCAGCACTTACGTGTTTTTTGTCAGACTCTGTTGAAGCTGTTTAGAAAATACTTGCTTGAGCTATTTCTGCCCTACACTGCTCACACACTCTAAAACTGATGGGGAACTTGCTTCCAGCAGCTGGCCAAGCCAGGCCACCCCATCCTGGCAGCACTTTCTCCCTACTTGTGGTTGAGCATTTCCCTTGAAATACAAATCCTTCAGTTAATCAGAGCAGCCTGGAGTGGAGGCAGGAGGGCCAACAACTGTCATGGGGAACAGGTGCCAGCAAAGAGCTGGATTTAGCCCTAAAACAATAAGAGGCTGGAGCTTGCTGCTACTGTCACACTCAGGCTGAAGTTACTTCTCTTGCATGTTTATTTTTGGTAAAACATTTCCGAGTGCCGCTCCCTGATGAGAGATAGGAGAGCAAATCCTTGGGGTATCTCAGGTCACTTGTTACTGGAGCTGCTGGAGGGCTCTCCAGGTCTCTTCCTGTCCAGGAG
This sequence comes from Acanthisitta chloris, assembly GCF_000695815.1. Lineage (NCBI taxonomy): Eukaryota > Metazoa > Chordata > Aves > Passeriformes > Acanthisittidae > Acanthisitta > Acanthisitta chloris. Next base: position 27,651 of record NW_008652299.1, on the reverse strand, counting down.
TATCCCTGTGTCAGCCTCGCTTTGACCGCTCTGGGTTTGATGCTGCCACCACATCACTGTGCATCTCCAAACCTGCAGCCTGAGTTTCTGGGATGCAGAAGGTGTTTACAAACCAGGCCAGGCTGTACACTTTCCCTTCCATCCCTCTGCTAGCCCAGCAAGGCAGTCAGCCTTCCATGCAGGCGGGAAGCCACGGCAGTCCAGAGGTCACACTGCTATCGCCATGCTCGACGGGAACTCGGGGGAGGTTTCCTGTCCAGTTATCTCAAGCACCATATTTAAGTTTCTTGGTAATGTTTGTAAGCTGCAACAGCTGAGCTGGGACTTATGGCATCTCCTGTTCACACAGCTGACCTGGGAAACTGCTCAGACTCTGCCCTGAGAGCACTGCAGTCAGGCATGCAGCCACTGCCCTCAGCTAGCAGAGATGTGGCCACTCTGGGAAAAGAGTGCCAGTATTTTCATCTCCCCCCCACACCTCAATCTTTTCATGCCTCTGTTATCTTGCGCCTGCCCACGTTACTTCCAGCTTGGTCCCTGTGAAGGGATATCAAACCACATCCCCATGATTCAAGCTCCTCCTAAAAACATTTCTTCCAGAGACCACAAGCAGTGACCAACCAATCCTCACCCGACCTCTGAAGTGCCTGGAATTGCACAGTGGCAATGTGTCTGTAGTTTTTTGTATTACACAAAATAGACCAGAAAAACAAATCCAGGAATAACTACCAATGCTTCTGTGTGTTTTAGCTGGGAGTCAGAAGTTCAGATTTTTTTTCCCCCCACAGCATTTCTAATCTGCTGCCAATTTTCAAACACTTCCCCTCTTGGCTCAAAAGCTACAGTGACCCCTTTCCAACAGGGAACAGTGTCATCACCTCTGGAACATCTTTGGTCTCTCCAAGCCCAAAAGGAAAAGAAAAGGTTTCTTCAAAAATGGACCCAACTTTTCAACCTGGCACCGTAAGAAAAATCTAGTCACCATTTCATTCCCAGCTAACCAGAGGGACCCAAAAGAAACCAGCTGGCCTTCACAGTGGGTCCTGCCATAGTTTCTCCACAAACCTGTACTGATTGCACAACTGGTGTGGAACAACAGAGCCTGGCACAGTGACAGAACTGCCACTGCCCACAGACTCCTGCTCCACACAGAGATATCTGTGCAGGTGCTACAGCGATGGGCTGAGAGCTAATGGCAGAGTCTATCAGCTTCAGTAAGCCTTTTCTCACGCCGTACGTATCACTCCCTTATCCATGGGCCTTCTGAGGTTTCCTCACATTAAATTAGACCAGACAGATCCGTAATATCCAGAACCTAGTCCAAAAATATAACGTCCACTTAAATGTTTTGATAATTGTAAGAGCTTTGAGAGACTTGTTTGTACTAGACGGGATTTCCCTGCCATGATTAGAGCCACCCCCATGGCCCACCCCTCACTCATCCCAAAAGGCTACATCATTTTGTGCACAGATGGACGCAGGGCAGACCCCACTCAGTGTGGAGTCACAGTAAAAAGGTATTTTGCTCACATTGTGCATCCAGACCCTTAGCAAGGCTTTCTGCTGCAACAGGCTCAGCACCAAACTATTGATGCCACACAACTGCCAAAAGGTTTGGAGCAGGGACAGAACTCATGAGATCTGCCTGAGAAATGATTTGATGAGCTCTACAAGACATGAGCCTTCTGTTTTTATTTTTCTGTTCTCACACTCCATATCAGGACTCTGATAGCCATTCTAGATGCTGTGCTGTAACCACCATCATCCAATAAAAACCAATGACCACTATCCTGACCATTATTTTAGGTAAGAAAACACAAGAGCCATAGCACGATTGCTGAATTCTGTTTGTCCACAGCACAATTCAAAACTCTCAATTTGTCCAAATCACACTTCTTAGGAACTTCTACATCAAATGAACTAAATGCATAGAGGAAAAAAATTGGAAATACACTAGAAATACATGAACTTCTGCTACGCCCTCTTCTAGAGGCACTGATACACACAAATGGCTCAAGAGAGGTAGGAGGAGCAGCTCTGGAGGTTTAACTAAGAGCTCAGGAGGATGTCAGGCAACAGGACTGATATAAAAGCTGTGCCTACTGCCATGATCTGCAGAAGGATTTACTTCTCTGAACATCCCAATGAGGGGTTGTATAAAAAATGCTTCCCAAGGTGTACAACAATATGGTCTTACTGAAAAGATTACAGTAAAAGTTCCTCATACCTTTCCGTTTTTGAGCCGTCCGGAGGAGACAATCCTGGAGACGTGCACTTGGAAGGGTCGGCACTCCGCGCGGCAGCCGAACCCTGCTACACTGCCCGTGATCTCCACAGAGCTTGGCTCCGCAAATGAAGCCGTTCCTCGGTTTTTATTGTGGCCATCAGCTTGTTCCAAAACCTGTCTTTTCACTGTTGAACATTTTAAAAAGGTCACAACAGAAAAGTCAACATCAGCAACTGCAGAACAGCCCAGGTCTGCAGCACCCAGGATATCCACAGGAAGACCTTGAGAAGGTGGCAAGCCCCTCCCCATGACCTGATTCTTCTCCAGAGTACTGCCACTGTCTTGAATCTCTTTAGCTGGGGTTGTCTGTGGAAGGTGGATCATAGCCTCAGTTGCTGCAGAAAAGTCACCACTGGCAGCTGAAGAATGGCCCAAGTCCACAGGACCCAGCTTATTCACAGGATGATCTTGAGAAGGCAGGATATCCCTACCCATAACCTGTGTCTTCTCTGGAGTACTGCTCGAGTCCTGAATCTCCAGTTCACCTCCAGACAAGTCTTGCAAAGGCAGCTCAGGACTTCTCAACTCCTGATTATCCAGTTCTGTCTTTGAAAGTTCCTGAGCCATGGCTGGAGACGGATCCATATCTTTAGCAATCACTGGGGCACAAGTCATATCCTCAGTATCAAGTTTAGTCAGCAATGTCTGTGGAAGGTGGATGTGAGCGTCAGTGACTGTAGAAAAGTCACCAGCAGCAGCTGGAGAACAGCTGAGGTCTGCAGCACCCACATTATTCACAGAAAGACCATGAGAAGGTGGCAAGTCCCAGCCCACGACCCTCTCCAAAGTACTGCCAGTGTCTTGAATCTCCAGCTCACCTCCAGACAAGTTTTGCAAAGGCAGTTCAGGATTTCTCAAGTCCTGATTATGCAGTCCTGCGTCAGAAAGCTCCCGAGCCACTGCTGGAGACTGATCCATGTCTTTAGCAACCAATGGAGCACAAGCCACATCCTCAGTATCAAGTTTAGTCAGTGATGCCTGTGGAAAGTGGATCTGAGCCTCAGATTGTGCAGGAAAGTCACCATCAGCAAATGCAGAATGGCCCAGGTCCACAGTATCCAGACTATTCACAGGAAGATCACGAGAAGGTGGCAGGTCCCTGCCCAGGACCTGTGTCTCCTCTGGAGTATTGTCCGAGCCCTGAATCGGTTCAGTCGGGGTCATCTGTGGAAGTTCAATCAGATCCTCAGAGAGGTCTCTGCTATTTAGCTCAGTGAAAGAGTCATCTGTAAGCTCTGGCAAGTGGGAGAGGGATGGCTCTGGCCCAGAGGGACAAAGTAATGTTTCATTATACCTGTTATTCTCAGCGCCCAAGGCAGAGGAACCGATGTCTTTTGACTTTTCTGTGGTTTTGCAATGCTGCATGGGTTCCTTCCCCACCAAACTCTCAAAGCTGAGATTCTCCCACGTGCCTGAATCTGGGGACTGCAGACATGCTCCCACTGTGCAGAAGGCCTTGGCACTCTCGTTCTCGATAACCAAGTCCTCTTTGTGGGAGGCAACATCCTGCCTCCAGCCTCGGAAACTCCGCTGAGGCCTTTTCTCATCAGGTGAAAATGCCCTCGAGGAGCCTCGCAGCCTCCGCGCTGCCTCGGCCACACTGGTTAAGAACTTCACAACACCTCCAAAGTGAGTGGCTTTGGTGGCACCATTTGACTTTTTCCGCTGGCTGAGATTCTCTTCACATCTCATATCAAAGTCAAAATAAGAAGCAGAATGATCAGTTGTATTTTCTAAGTTCTGAAAATTGGTTTCAGCCCTTTGATCTTGAGGCTTTGAATTATCTTTGCTGGTTAATGAAATTCCTTTCAGATAGCTCCAGACATCAGAGCTCCTTCCTCTCCTGCTCTCCTGAGGGAGCACAGCACACCTCTTTTGATTGTCCCCTTCCGTAATTGCAGGACTCTTAACGTTTTCAAAATTCAAAGACTCGCTCCTTTTGGCTGGTATTCTGTGGCAGCTACTATCATTATCTTCACTGTGTAATCTGACACTAATATCCCTGAGACATTTACTTTCATTGGCATCAAGTTCAGGAATGCTGATATTCAGCTCTATGTCTTCAAAAGAAGAGTCCAAATCATCGATGTACCCCGCGTAGGAGTGGCGGGAGGGCCTCCGGCTGTCACCCAGCTTCTTGACCCTGTACACGGCTCTCTGCCCACTGGCATGATGGTCCTCCTCAGGGTCACCCGCGACATGCACTCTGGATGCTCTCAAATCCACATTCTTGGGCATCCTCGAGGATCTTCCCTTTTTTGACGACCGTACCCTGTCCATGAAGGATGGCTTCTTTAATTCCGAGACCTCAGAGTTAGCTCCCAGTAGGATCATGGACTGAGGTCTATCTTTATTCATAGAGAGTCCTTTCCTTCGTCTAACAAAATTCCAGATCCTGTTGCCCTTGGTTGTCTTCTTATACCTGGGTGCTTCCTCCCGCTCATTCGGGATTGCATCACTGGAGGTGCAGTGCTCAGCACCACAGGCCTCCAGTGCATCAGTACTCCCCTCCTCCATGCTTGCATGGAAAATCCTGTTTGCATATCCATTGGGAGCTGTCACGGGAGCAGTGTGCTGGCAGCCCTCTATAACTTCCATCGCCCCGGCTCACAAGCTGGTATTGGGGGTCACAGATGCATTGTCTTCAGATTCTTTTCTTCACAAGACTTAAGGAAAAAAAGAACAAGAGACTGCAATTAGGAGCAGAAAAGTTTTTTAAGAAACATTTCGTTAAAGCATCACAAGTCAAATTTTAACCCAGTGGCAGTGTCAGTTTTGCCGCTGATTTCAGGGAGGTTGAAATTTTGCTCTCAAACCATGAGTTTTAACGCAACTTAAATCTAATTTAAATGACAGGAGATTTAGTGACCACAAATAAACTTCCTGCATTAATAAAGTTACCACAAAGTATGTGCAGAATACCATGAGTCACAGCTTCATTTTGCAGGTTGCTGGCACTCCAAA
>NW_008652299.1:14881-22383 GCF_000695815.1 Acanthisitta chloris | reverse complement strand
GGAAAGAGGAAACCTCAGTGAAGTGTCCCTGCGCATGTCACTGTCATTTCCACCAGCCCCATCTGCCAGGAACCAGCAGCTCCCAATAGTTCAGTCTCTTCAGGCAGGAATTCAAAGACAAGTCAGGATGAGCCTTTTCCTGGAAGCAACGCAATTCTGCAATACTACAACATCACAAAACTCACAGAATATCCAAGCCAGGTTTTTCCTACTATGGTGATGGCAGTAGCACGGGAATCCCTCGCTGGAACTAGAGCACTGAATGAAAGCTGCTTGGCCACCACTCAGCACTACACAAAACACATGTGTTCCCCTCGAGTGAGTTCCAGTGAATAGGATTAAAACTGCAAGTACCCCACACGGAACAACAATGGAAACCAGTCCAAATCCTCTGTGAGAATACATCTGAACTCCTGCTTGTACAGATCCTAAAGGGGAGATTCCGATATGACGCTAGGAAAAATGTTTTCACTGTTAGGGTGGTCAGGCACCGGAATAGGTTGCCCAGGGAGGTGGTGGAGTCACCATCCCTGGAAGTGTTTAAGAGGTGTGTGAACAGTCTCTATACCTATCTAATAAAATACAATTAAATTAATTGTTTCTGTTAAAATGAAGCTTATGAACACAGCAGCTGTTGCCCTGGACACCTCATGGTCATGAAAAGGCTCACCCTTGCATTCAGGGTGAATTGCCACCATGTTTGTTTTCAACAAACAATAACCCATGAGACCACCACGGATGGCAGAGGCACCATGGAACCAGAGCACAGCCAAGGGAGACCGAAAACCTTAAGAGAAACAGCTTCTATCTCACTTTTTTATCACAGAATAGTTAGGATTAGAAGGGACGTCAGATCATCTAGTCCAACCAAGACAGGGGAGCTATTATGAACAACAGTCACCTGGCTTTCAAGCCATGCCTCAGGGGTTGTGCCAAGCATTTTTGGCACCAGTAGTACTTAGGGTAGCAGAAATTAATGTCTGCTGCTGCAGTGGGCTGACCATGGTCAGCTGCCAGCTGTCCACTCACCACACTGTCACTCCCACTCCCCAGCCATGGCAGAGGCAGGAACGGGATGAAAAAGCTGATGGGCTGATAGAAAGGCATGGTGATCCCTTGCCAATCACTGCTGCAGGCAAATAGACTGACCTGGGGAAAATTCATTTGATTTATTGCCAATTAAAATTGATTTGGACAACGAGAAACAAAGATAAAACTAAGAAAACAACTTACCCCCAGCCACCCCCTTTTCCCATAGTTCAACTTCCCACCTTCACTCCTGATGGATCCATACTCCTCAGGGGTGCAGGGAAGTAGGGAACAGGGAGAGGGACAGTCGAGACATAATAGTTGTTCTCCCTCCTCCTCACGTTTGTTCCATACTCCTGCATGGAGCCTCTGCAGGCCACAACTCCTGTCAGGAGAACCTGCTCTCACGTGAAAACTTATGCAGGCCACAATTCCCGTCAGGGATCATCTCCCTGCTCTTGTGTGGGATCTCCACAGGCCCCATTCCTGACAGGAGAACCTGCCCCTGCATGAGGTTTCCACAGGCTGTGATTCCTGTCAGGGATCATGTCCCTGCTCCAGCACCTCCTCCCCTCCATCCTCACTAACCACAGCATTCACAGTGCTGTTTCCCACTGGGTTTTATCCCCCCATCACTCCTTTCAGCCATTTTTGCCCTGTTTTATACATGTTTCCAGTGTGGTACTGCCAGCACTGCCACCAGCTCCACTCTGTGTTGAGGGACCAGCCATGCCCAGCTCTGGCAGTCTGGGCTGGGCTCCCCTCTCCTCACACCAGCACCCACAGTCCCCAGCACCAACACCCCACCAGACACACCCAACAGTGACACACAACAGTACACTGACAGACAGACCCACAGTGACACAGAACAGTGGTGCACTGACAGATACACCTGCAGTGACACATGACAATGGTACACTGGCAGATATACCCAACAGGCTATAGAGCCTCACTATACTGCCAAACACACTCCAATGGGTTACACAGCCTCACTGGATACTGACACACACGCCAATGGGTTACACAGCCTCACTGTATACTGATGATCCTCCAAGCATGCTGCCTTGCTCTGCTTTAGCCATCTATTTGCTCAGCCTCTCGTACTCGCCACCAAGGAGATTTTAAGAGAGACTCTCCTTTGTCAGGCAGTTTTGGGGCTTCAGCACCACCTGCCACCATTTAAACCCTGTAGCACAAATTCACTCAGGAGCTGTGCTGCCCTGGGTCCCTGCAGAGACCACAGAAGCTTTTGTTCCCAAAAAACAAGGGTTTAGCAGGGCAGTTCCTCCATCTGGTGCTCAAGGAGACCAGCTTCTCATTCCTCAGGCTGTCGCTCTGGGATGCAAGTTATTCCCAGACATCCCCGCTGCAACTTAAAGACTAACACATTGGAATGGGTTGGAAGGAGTAGCAAAAGAAAAGCGTTCAAGTCGTTTCAAGTTGTGCAGCCAACTGGCAGAAAAAGACAGACATCACAAATGGTCCCTCTTTTTGTTGTTTGTTTTCTCTTTCCAGTTTTATGTTTTATTGTTTTTGGCTGGGTGGATCCTGCATGAGGAAAGAAGATTCAAAGGGAAGAGGCTTGTCTGTGAACTCTTTGGAGGGATGCTTGCACAGAGGAGACATGCTGTTCCACATGTGTCAAGCAAAAGAGAGCCCATAACAAGGGACAGATCCTGCACAGCCACACCCCTAGGGAAGCAACAGAACCCAGAATCACAGGGGACAAGGGTGGCTTCAAAATTAAATTTTTTTTAAAGCAGCTTTAAACCAGACGTAAATTAGAGCCACCACCCTGAAGCCAGACTCAAGAGCACTAAGCAGAGAGGTACCCCATTCTGTGACCAATGCTCAGTGGCTCCTCTCCACCTTCCCTTCCACTGCAGCCTCACCTGAACCTCTCCTCATCCTTGAAACCATCATCTTTGACAGAGATCTCCCTGAGGGATATATAGGATAGGAGGACACAAGTGTGGTGCTCAAAAAGCCTTCTGACTGCCTGATAGCAAACACTGAATATGAGAAAAGCACCTTTTTAGTGTCTAATTCCCAGCAATTATACCTGCAAGACTGCAAACATTGGCTAAGCTTGGCAGGAGCCAAAGCTTCATTAGCACCCACAGCCTCAGCACCATCACCTGAACCAGCTCCAGCCCAAGGACTGGCATTGCCTCATCCTGAGCAAAGCCTCCCACCATTGAGGCAAATCCTCTGCAACTGAACAAATTCCAGCCAGCTTCACCCAGCCTTCTCTGACCAGGTGCCAAAATCTGCTACGCTCCGTTGACTGATACAGCTGCCGAAATGAGCATCTGCTACTGTGCAAACACCCCCGGCAGAATGCCTGTGGGAAACCTATGCTTCAAATAAGCCAAACAGAGCAAATGTGGCCTTACCAACCAAACCACGCGCGCTCGGGGACATCAAGGCCCATCATGACCAAATAAAATCTGAGTATGAAGGAGAACAGCCATGACAGTATCTGATGAACCATTACTCACATTTCTGGGGTGCAGGAAAAACACTTTCAGAACACCTATTAGCTAGAAAACTACAGCACTTAGTAGTCAACCACCCGTTTAGTTTTCCCCTCCTTTGCCTGCAGTTGCAAGATGTCAAGTCATAGCAAGTTACCACCCAGCAGCTGAGCTGAGACTGCCATCACCATGTGTGGGGCTTTACCCACAAAAAACATGAGGTAATGCAATTACCTTACACCTCTTCCAGTACCCTCGAAATTACCTGCAGCCCAAGGAGGTGGCTCAGCTAGGTTTGGAGACCAAAGGCTTGAGCATTTAGTCTCCAAAACACACAACATCTCACCTGGTGAGGTTTTATAGAACCTCAGCTACCAACCCAACACTGCAAACAGCTCTGGTACACAGGGGCTACACAGGTCCCTATGCTGCCCTCTGCATAAGACCCTGTTCTCCTCATCATACAAACAGCAGCCTTTCATTCTGAAAATTCCCTTTCCTTTTTCAGGTCACTGAGGTGGACAAATAAGTTGGGATTGATAAAATCCCCAGCCAACAACACCAGGTGTGTTACACAAAGATCTGTATCTACAGCCATGATTTTCCCTCCAAATTCTTTCCATATTCTTTGCATTATCCAAATCTTTAAGAAAGAAATAGATACACAGTATCTCGCTCATGATTGCACAACATTTCCTTAGCAACAGGCTCTTCCTGCATCATACAGGTGGGAGTAAAAGCAATTTTGCTCCTTTTCAGTGTGATTTAGCAGACAGATGAGCAGAAATAACACCACAGGTCCAGGTAACGCCCACTGAAGTTAACAGTTCACACAGACTAAATCAGTCCCAAGCAATCAGGGCTGTCACAAACCACCACTCAGGAACTGATGCTTTGCTTGGGCAATCTCATTCTGATGAGCTGGCCTAAAGGAGTTATCCACAACCAGAGCAGGGTGTCCACATGTCTACCACAGGCAGGTTAGGGAGACCTGCTAGCAAGGAAGCATCGATTAGGAAAGGTCTGATCCAGGCTGAGTTTTCTCAAGAGATTTCAATGATGGAAAGAAACTGCCCATTTAACACCACACAGTTCAGGCTGTTTGCCTAGCAGGCAACACATGATCCCTGAAATCTAACTTCAGATCACTGCAGTTTTTGAGCAACTAGCAGCAGTATCTTTTCTAAAAAATATTTAGTGCTGTAAAGCACTATCAGAGTTGTGAGGCACTGGCACAAGTTGCCCAGAGAAGCTGTGGCTGCCCCATCCCTGGAAGTGTTCCAGGCCAGGTTGGATGGGGATAAGAGCAACTTGGTTTAGTGGAAAGCATCCCTGCCCATGGTAGGGAGGTGGAACAAGATTATTTTAAAGGCTCCTTCCAACCCAAACCATTCTGTGATCCCATGATTCCTAGGCATTGTGGGATTCTGGAGAATGCATATTCCACGTTACAGACAAATTGTAAATCCCCTCCATCAAGTGACCCTAAAGAAAATCTATTTTAACTGGGGCCCTGAGAAACAAGCCTCTGAAGGGAACAGAGAGGAAATTGGTGATGCAGTTGCCCTTGGGGCAGCCCAGACAAGACCACATGCCAGAAACGTGCTCTCCACTGCAGAGCTGCTGGCTGAAAGCACCTGGAGAGACCTCAGGTCGACCTCTAGGGTGCTGGAGCCAGAGGTAGAGGGTCTGAGGCTCACTACACCCCAAAGAAGATATGAGAGGGTTCAAACAATGTCAGAAATAGCTGGTATAAAAGCCCAGCTCCTCTTGCCACCACAACTACCTGTGCTGCACTGGATGTTCAAAGGATGAGATCTGCGCATGCTGTGGAGCAGTGACTCGAGACACTCCTCTGAGGCTTTCCATCCTCCTCTCTCTCTCACCATTCAGCAGTGCTAAATTTGCTTCATAACCCCCTGTCCCCTCCAGCATCACACAGCACTGCTGACTTGTGCGAGAGGCCTGGGGATGGCGCAGCCAAGGCGCCAGAAGCCTTGCGAGGGGCTGCTGGAGCTGGAATGCACCGAGGGCCCCCAGGGACACGATCTTCAACTCAGCTCTTCCTCTGCAGGATCCAAAATAACAAACAAGAAGGAGCCTTTGGCCATTGTTTTTTGGGGAAGGGGGGTGACGGGGAGAGGGCATGCGGTGCAGCCTGCCAGAAGGCATGGCTGAGCTAAGGAAGTCCTGCCTGGGCTTCGGTGTATCCGCTCCTCTCCAGGAGGGGCGGGGGGAGGCAGGAAGGAGAGAAAATAGAGAACAAATGATCCTATAACCCTTGAGAGAAACCTGTCTGCTCTCAGAGAGCGTATTTAGCCCAAGCATGCAGTGCCTCTTGCTATACAAAAGAAAAAGAGGAAAGAAAACCCCGCCAGTTCTTCCGTTACCATGTTCTACCACAGAAAAAAAATGGGAGGAAACAGATGTTAAGCTCTCCAGCGTCAGGAAATTATCTCTTTCATGAGGGTACAGTTACTTCAGAGTATTTAGGTCAAACAAATAGGGAGAGAATTGTGACTTCTCTCCCTTTCTGTTTATGTCTCTGCAGACGTTTCAGCCTCTCTGGGTGCTGCATCCAAGGACCAAGTGCAGAGCTGCACTCAGATGTTCACAGAGCACACCCAGAGGATGCAGCCTGATTGACTGATCAAGCCCTTGCCCACCTGGCAGATCCCCACCTCACAGTCACCTACAGCACAAAGCACTGCACCCCTACAAAAATTCAGCATCTTCTGTTTCTGGGTCAAGGAGGATGGTTTGCTGCTGGGCCTCAGCCAGGCATGGTAGCACTGCAGATAGGTTATTAATTTTTTTTAATAGAGGTGGAAGGAGCACAGAGAAGAGACTCGGGTGAAACATCTGCAAAAGGGATCTCCAGGCCATCAGCAAGCACAGTTACGACTTTCCGGTGCCGGGATCCCCAAGGAGCACTGAGCCAGTGCCCATCGGAAGTGACCACAGAATTTAACCAGCATTTTACATGCTCTGCAAAATACGTTACACAGGAAGCTAAACCCCCTCATTAGGAGCAGGAGGCAGACAGAGAGCAGTTTGAATCCCTTTCCAGTCAGGAGTAGACAGACTTTATCAAAACACTGAGTTTTTGAATCACAAAATCATTAAGCTTGGAAAAGACCTTTAAGATCATTGAGTCCAGTCATCAGCCCAGCACCACCCACCATGTTCACCACTAAACCATGTCCTCTAGTGCCATATCCACACATTTTTTGATTACTTCTAGAAACAGTGACTACACCACCGCCCAGCAGGAGAAGGGACTCTGCAGCAATGGCCTCCTCCATCACTGAGGGCAGACAAGTTAACCCCAGGCAAACATGCCGTGTTCCCTGTGGCAGCAGGCATCTGCCCCACACAGTTTGCACTGGTTTAAGCCAAAGCTTTTACAGTCCTGGATCTGCATTTGTGCTCCTGTTAATTCAATCTTCACTGGGCAGATGGATGGATGCATAGACAGATAGCTCCATCCCTGTATTCAAAAGGATGGAACTCAAAACTTCGGGTTGAGTAAATCAGTTCACTCATGTATAATTTAAACATTACTTCCTTCCCATTTCAGGGAGCTTTAGAGTTTGTGCGGTGGCTAAACACAATTAAATTAGAGCAGGAGACTCATTTTGCCTGCGGCCGAAGGAGAGATAGAGTTGCTCAACTGCATCTGTCAGACAAACTGGGCTTGTGCTGGTGCTGCCAGGGGAGGGACCAGCTCACCACAAACACCAGCAGCTCCACACTGGTGGGTCTGCTGAGATGGGGTGGCAGTGCATAGGGGTGCCAGGCAGCTTACCAGGGTACCAGCCCTGGGCTCTGCAGCACACTGAGCCCTAACACCTTACACCAAAGCCACAAACCGCTTTATCCACATAGTGCATGGAAAAGGGGAGAGAGCTGGCATCCAGCTCCCTGTGCAACAACAAGTGAGAGAAACTCAAGAGAAGAACAGAGAGGTATAAAAGCTCATGTTAGCTGGAATCA
>NW_008652299.1:2947-14860 GCF_000695815.1 Acanthisitta chloris | reverse complement strand
AGCTGTATTTCAGAACAAGGCTCTGCACAGAGCCCAGACACGTTTGGCACTGTACCTGTGCTAAATGTTCCTCCAGACTCGCAGAGCAGACTCAGGAATTGCCGATGCAGATACACCCTCTGCCCACTGAACCATAGTAGGGTTCCAGCGGGGGGAACCACCACTCCCCTTGCACGCTCCTTCATATTTCCCCTTTTTTTTGCAAGCCTAAATTCTTTTGCTCTACAGAAAATAAAACTGAGGTGACTACCACAGAGATCCAAAAGGATCCTTCCAGCACTGACACCCAGAATGCACAGAAACCAAAATGAGAGAGCCTGAAAAAGTAGACATCTGCCAGAACAAGGTTTTGTTTCGATGCACAATAGTTGTTTCCCCAGTCTCCTCAGCTATTTGGCACCAACTGTTGCCACTGTAACACAGAAATATCTGCCATTACATGTAGATTATTTAAGCTGTTCAGTTGTCAGTTGAAAGTAGTTAATTATGTGTAAGAACATTTAATTACTATCCAGTAGCAGATGTAGGTACTCTAATACCACAGTGATGAGCTAAAACACAAGAGAACAGGCAGATTCAAGGATCTAACACCCTTACATACCCCGTTCATGTCAGCTGAACAACACTGAGCCGGGGGCTGCCATCCTTCAGGAGATGCTGAGAGGCAATGACTTAATGATGCTAGTGGCATTACTTTGCATTCACAATTAGTCAATTTAGTAGAGGCAGCTCAGGAACTTTACAGCTGTGACATTTCTTAAAAATCCTCTCCCCCTCCATAAATCCTTAAGAAAGCAAGCATGGCTGCCCATGGTTTGAACATCAGAGCAGAAATCAGTAGCCAGCATTTAATTGTTTATATCTTGAGACAAAGATAGTGCCTAAATAATTGTCTATTGTATCCCAGAGACAGTACAGGAAAGCTCTTCCCCTCTCCGGGAGCCTACAGGTCACACATGCTTCTGCCATAACATTTGCTATAAATAATCCTTGGTTGAGCAAAGGTCTCTGCTAGTTACAAAGCAGAGTAAGGCAGCACTGTGCTCCTATCGGTTTCAGCCATTAGCCCTCCCCAGAGAGTGCATATCCTACCCTATTGTTCCTGCTCAAATGTTTGAAAGAATTATTTTTTCCTTGCTTCTTTTGTTTGGGGAGTTTATTTATATTTCCTCTTTGACATGGAATTACTACTAGAAAAAAATAAGTGCCATCTCATAAGGCAGCCTGATGATGCCAATATTGAAATGAGGTGCAGAGGGTCACATTTGTAGGATATTGCCATAGTTACAGGCCTCACAATCTGTGATTCTGTGTTAATGTATGTTCAGCACATTCAGCTCAGGATCAGAAACAAAGAGCTGAGTGCCAACACCAGGCCTAAATTCACATGCAAAGACTGAGAGCACATGCAGCAACCTGTTCTGCTCAAACGTTTCCAAGAATGATTTCAGAATGTTACTCAGCAACTCCCTTGCGTGGCCCTGGCGATGTCAGAGGGCATCTTACATGTACTCAGCTGCCTCCCTCCACGTCCTATTTCTATTTCCACACCAAGTGATCTGTTCTTTCCAGGCAGCTATATAGATGGGATTTCCCCACACTCCTTTCTCCTGTCTTTTTTCCTTAGAGCAGTTTAACACAACCACATCAACACAGGACTGCATAGGGGCTGGTTGTCTCTCCACTCCCCAAGTACCACAATATGAAAAACCTAACTCATCAAGCCTTTTGACTACAAGGTGAGGTATCTCCTTACTGTGCTGTGAAACTGGTGTCAAATCTCCCTTGGGAGCCCCAGGTAGCAGGTGCGCAAGCATCTTTGCCTTCAACAATTCTTTTAGGAGTCTTCTATACTGCTTTTGAGTAAAATCAACCCAATTTCTGGGTGCTTGGAGGTCTGATGTTCCCAACAGGCCAATGGCACCTGCTGTGCCATCAGCCATTGCTGCGTTCCGGGATATCCAGCTCAGGAAGCAAAACAGACTTGCACAGAACTGTCTTTAGGCCCATGCAAAAATATAACTTTGTGTTTCTTGAAAAGCATGGGGACTGCCCTGTGTCTGGCCTGCTCTTGGGCTGGGGCTTTTCACCCCAGAGAGGCACGCAGCTTTTAGGGGTCCAACATCCTCCTGCACCTTTATTTTCCTTCATGAGGTTGGTGTAGAATCCTCGAACCCTCCTAGACACACAGGCACCTCCACAGCAGCAACCAAAAACCATCCTTATCTGTACCCAGAGCCATTACATCCTACTCAGAACTGCATAGTTAGCCCAGGCTGGCACACAGTGATGCTCTGCAGGAACTATGGGTGGGTGGGTGATGTTTGCAGATTTGGTGGCAATGCTGCCATTGCCGTAGGTGTTATCCCGCATTCATGCAGCCCAGCTTGGCCAGGGCTGGTCCTCACATGCACATCTTATAACCAACGACTTCAAAAGCCACAGTTTGTCAATGCCAGCCCGCCGTGACAATCCAGTGTGGATACTAAACTAAACGAGCAGAGATTAAGTGGACGCTGGGAGCGCAGCCCCTGTCTGGACCACTGCACAGTCTCACCACTGTGGCTTTGCCCTGCAAAAGGGACTGTCAGCTCACATTCCTCACGCTCCGGGGCCCCGCTCGAGCCAGCCACACTCCGCGGGGCAGCGGCAGCCGGCTCTGAACACAGGGAACCAACATCCCATTCAATCAGCATCAGTGCAGATGAGCTTTTTCATCTCTTGGCTGAGACCCTGCCACGCACCCCAGCGGCAGGGATGGGGCTGTGCACACACAGGTGACCACAAGGCTGTGTCTCCTCTGCCTTCCCACCCTGCCCTCCTCAAGGTTACACTCACCCCTTTTTGAGGGGTTAAAAAACTCAACGGAGCAAGAGCATCTAAAGGTTCCTTTTATCCCTATTTATGGAACAAAGTCTGAATCTTTTTTTTACATGGAGATAGGGATTATGTTCTGAATATTAGGCATCTTTCTATTTCACCCTTTGCTATATTCTGCATATTCTATAGTCTCTCCAGTAACTCCTTTTCAGCAGCAAGTGATTTATTGCTGTGACTGGTAAGGGCCTAAACAAAAGCCATAAGCAGGAAAGGACAGGATCAGTCACCCTGAAAGTGCCTGTCGCATCCCCTCTGAGGTGCATTTCCAAGGGTGAGCCCAGTGCACTTGCATCTTTGCCCATGCTTTAAAAGCACAAACAGTTTGGAAACACATGCAGGCAACATCTAGTTTTTGCAGGAAATTGCATGGCATGGATATCCAAACATTGCTATCATGCAAAAAAACAACATGCTGATTTGCCAGCTCTTGTCACACAGAACTGAATTCTTTATTGGTTACAGCGTTCAGCTAACGCCAAGCAGCAGTGATACCCTTCCACAGCTCTGGAAAGCCCTGGAGCTCCACAACAGCTGGGCATCAGACTGCAAATCCAGCAGTACCTTGGAAAAAACAAATATGTATGTTCTGCAAGGATACGCACCCTGTGGAGGTGCAGGACCAGCCTGCAGCAATCCAAGGCACACCAGCTCGTGTTGTCTCAGTGATTGGGTTCAAGCCCTGCTCAGCTGGGGCAGGAGCTGAAGGAACTCCCACATAGGCTCAGCCTGCCCCAGCTCCCAGGGAGATCCCAGCACTGCCAGCCTTTACACAATCTGCTGAGCTCTCTGGATGCTATTCCAGCGTGGTGCCTTTTATTTGGCTGGAGCCAGCACTCAGCATCAAGGCAAAATCACCTTGGCTTACAGGCCATATGCTGAATTTTTGCTACGTGCTGACACATTTCCTTCCCATAGTAAAATGAACAAGCTCTCCCATACATAGGCTATATCACTCCCTGGAAATAAAAATCTTTAGGGAGTCAATCTTTCCTGTCCATCCCACTTGAGAAGCATCAAAATTGCACTCTGAGTAATGGTCACATCCAACCATTTGGCACAAGGGCTACAAGACACCTGAGGACATCAGAACGAAGACAGCAAATGTTTTGACAGGTTACTGGTCCCAGTTACAGCATCTTCCCACAACCACTGTGATTCACTGATCACGTCAGCAGCGTGGAAAAAGTGACCCCTTCTTCCTTCACAGGAAGCAACAAAAGTGCTTAAGAAAAAGTGTCCAGTCAAAAGCCTGAGCAAAACTCAGTTCCCACAGAGTCAAAAGGATCTTCCATTGACTTTAATCACTCTTTTTCTTGTCTGCCCTCAAGACACTCTCCCTCCTCCCCACAGGAGTGTGCAAACGAGAGTGCCAGCTGCAGCGATGACACCAGCAGAACAGATGCTATTTCATAACTACCTGCAGCAGGAAAATCAAGAAATCTGACACAGTGTGCCAAAAATAAACTCCCTGGAAAACACGGCAATGGGCACAGTTTGCAAAGAGCTGCCCCTGGCACACAGACAGGTGGATGCTTCAGCCCTGACAGTGTGGATACAGAAACACCCACTGGGGAGTGACCGCTCTGCCCCACAGCCCCCCGTGGGTGATAAGCCCAGGGAGGACAGGAATGAGGCAGCACCAGTGAAAACCAATCTTTGTGATCCTAATGTATCCACCCATGTTCGGTTTGTTTCCAACCCTGGCAGACACATGCACTGAACTTCCCTCCCAAGCCACACCTCCTGTGGCTCCCTCAATGGCAGAGATGCAAGGCCAGAGAAGGGGCAAAGGAAGATATCAATTAATTTAACATCTCATCTGGGAGCTGAGTTATATGCGGAACACAAAGTTCAGACCTATCACTACAGCAATGCAGCTCCATAGACTCCAGGCCAAATCTAGCTGTTATTTAACCAGCTCAAAACGTGGTCTCTCCCCATACCCCCACAACAAGAAAGAACAATGTAAGCTGCATGAGGCTGAATGAAAACTCGTTACACCAGCAGAAAGAGTGAGCAGATCAACACAGGGCTCCGAAGGGTACTTCCCCTTTTGCACAAGATCTTGTCCCAGATTGTTGCTTCTCTAGAAACCCTCCGGGCACACTCGGGAAATGCTCAAGGTCTCAGACACCACCAACCCAGCTCCCTCCCAGCCACGTCCCACACCAGGGAGGAGAGATGTGCCTTCAGCATCAAAATCAGATTTGCCACTGACACTCTCAAACGTGTTTAGGTGCCTAAACTAAACTCGAATCAGGGAACTCAATATTCATTCTTGCAATGCATTATCCTAATGCGGCAGAGGGCATATCAAGGGAGGGAACTGCAGTACAGAGGGGTTCCTCCAACACCACCTAAATCTCTGGCTCCTCCCTACTTGCAGCAAGAGTTGCACCTCCTTTTCTAAGTGTGTTTGAGGGAAGACAGGCAATGTTTTTGCTCTTCTGAACAGTGTCCCAAGGAGCATCTAGCAATCAGGGTCCCTGACCCCTGGCTATAGCACTGCACAGATCCATGGAGTTTCCTGCAGCACCCTGCAGTAAAGCTCTTCCCCAAAATATTCTTCTTCCTGTTTTCAATTCTGTCTTACTAAACATGTTTACACTGCAGCTGTAAATAAAAGTGAAACTTTCCAGGAATCAAAGCAAGGTGCCTGGGAAGATTATAGAGTAATTATCACTCAGAACATTCGAGCCTGAAACCATAGGAAATGACTCCCTGTATTCCCTATAGACCATTTTTGTGGTATTGCCCTCATCCTTCATGAGTGTAAAACCCACTGATCACAGAGGAGCAATACAGAGTACAAACATGCCTGCCTGGATCATCCAGGGCTTCCATATAACCCACTGCTTCCTCCTATGCTCTAGACAAGGGCAAATGCTTCAGAGGAAGGAGGCAAGAACTTCATTAATGAGCAATTATGGAATAATCTGTGTCTTAGAGAAAAGTGCTTCTAGCTGTGTCAAACATGGGTTGGCTTATGCCCCAAAATGCATTTATTTACTTCCCTTTTATATAAATATTTCTACCTAATGCAACTCATTATCTTCATAAAAGTTTATTTAAATGCTTGGCTTCAACTTATTATGACAAGAAGTCACAGGGACCAATTATAGACCAGAGAGAGGCCACAGAGGCAGTGCCTGACCTTGGAGCATTACAGGCACTGCTGTAGCACACTACAGTGAGAAAATATCAATCACTGAAGGGTCATGAGTGAAGATTTGGCTCTTGCTCCAGCAGATCCTTTCTCTCTCCTTGTTCACAAGCATCAAGTTATTTACACAGTTCCCAGCATCAGACCTGGCAGGCTGCACTGGGAAGCCCACCTGGGGAATTCAGTTCCCTTCCTGCTCACAGAACTACCTGCACACTCAGACTTACATCTGAGTTACACAAAAGCACAAGCTTTTGTGGCCCCCATTTCTCTTGCCCCCCCAACCTCACTGTTCATCTGCGAAGCGATGCCCTGCAGTGCCACAGGATGGCCCTGCCACCCTGTTCAGAGGGGCAGCACCTCACCCTAGTGACTAACTGCCTTTTTTCCTGTTTTTCCCTCCTCTCAACACCCCGCTCTTAGGAACAGGAATGAAGCCTATTCAGTTCAGTTGGATTGTTCAGTGGCAGCCAGAGCCCTCCCAGCTCTGGTGCTGTTTGCGCCATCGCGAAACCTGGAATGAGTTCTTTATCATGAGCAATTGCAGCTGATTCAGCACTGCCTGCCACAGGCCCACACTGGAACCCAGCAAACCTTCCGGTGGAAGTGTCCCTGCCCATGGCAGGGGGGTGGAACAAGATGTTCTTGAAGATCCCTACCAACCCAAACTATTCTAGGGGTCTGTGATTCCAGTGGCTTTGCTTTAAATTCAGTTCATTCACCCAAAAGGAATTAAAAACAAAGCAGAATAATTAAGGTCTGGCCTTAAAAATCTGCTTTTGCAGGACTAGAAACAAAATGGTGTGACAACATGAACTGCCAGCTGAAACCACCAGAGCTGAGACCTAGGATGGACTCACATTGCCACAGTTTCCAATTCAGTATATTTTAACAGAAGCCTTGTGTTCAAGGCAAGGTCTTTGCCATCCATAACTACCTTCCTGGGAAATTAAAGAGATAATTAATGGGAAATATCACAAAATTAATCAGATACATTTGGCTGTGGAGAAACCCAACACAGACTATACTCAGATGTTCCTTATATCATTTAACTAAATCTAACTTTGAAATTTAGCTGAAGAACTGAGGAAAAGTTGCCCCAGGAACTGCTGCTCACATCTCCCAGCTCAGAGCAGCTCCCCTGGGAGAAACCAGCTCCCTGCAAAAGGTTCTTATCACTTCATTAAAACCGGAGGAGCAATAACAGGAAGAAATTGTTTTGGCAGGACTTACACCATAAAAAGTAAACTCACTGGCCACTGGTGTGTGAAATCTCACTGGAAAACACAAGCAGCCATCATCCCCCAGACTCAGGTGGGCTGCCATGCACCCACCCTGGCCATGCTCAGCCTGCCAGTGTCACCCACACAATGGGATCATGTTCAGCCTACCAGCATCACCCACACCATGGAGCAGCACACAGCACCACGTGGAAATGCCAAGACCACCTTGAGCCTTGCTGCTTCTCCCAGCTTTCCCCATTATCCATAAGCAGATGCTCCAAGTGTGATCACAGAGGGTCACTGTGGAACACAGAGTGTGCTGCTTGCATGCTCTTGCTCTTGTGTCTTTTCCAAGCTCCAGTATACGGTACAGAAATCAGAGAGCAGAGCAGAAGTTTAGGATGTGCTCTGCATCCAGGAATGTCATCTGACTCCCTGCTGCACGAGGAAGGGATAGGAAATTGCTAAGAGGCTCTGGGACCAGATGCTCTGCTTGATGGGAAGCGCCCCTCCAATGCAAACCCAACTCCCTGTGCTGCTCAAAAACCCAGTGGATGCTCTCTTCTGCGCTGCCCAAGCTCAGGCAGGACCCTGGTGCCCCTCTTCAGCCACCCAGCCAAGAGCATCCTCTACACCAGTGTGGGTGAAGGAGGCCAGGCAGGGCCGTGGTGAAGCCCAACTGCCTGGCCAAAGCTTCAGTCCAGAGGCTCTGCAGCCACAGCGTTCCAGCAAGACATGTGACCTCATACCACTGCAGTGACACAGCTCCCGTGCTGAGGGCAGACGCTCACATCGGTGCCATTGTTTTGACACACAACAGGCATTTTTTTATACCCGTGAGTGAAACGGGGCAGTTCTGAACTGATTAATGGTACTCCCAAACAAGCCTCTGTGGACGGGAGGCCCTGGCAGACAATGCCAACCAAGTTTCATTTTTTCGACATCAGCTGCTGCCCTGTACCAGCACAGCATGAGAGGAGCAGCATGAGCTACAACCACTGCCAGCGTGGCTTGTTCAGCTGAGGGACACAGGACGGCTGCTGCCAGGCTCCCCATCCCGCTGCCAGGCACGTGTTCTGCTCCGCTCGGCACGGGCGCATCAGAGAAGCTGCTTGGTTCCTTTTCTCATGTCAGCACACAGCTGCTCAGCCACCCTGTTCCACAGATCCAGCAGAGCCCTCACACTGGAGCCAGTGCCTGTTGATGCGAGGATCCCATCGATCTGGTGCAGCAGCAAAGCAGCCAGTGTGCAGCTCCTGCTGCCTCGCCAGCAGGGTGACGACACCTTCACCAGCCGCTGCTGGATCCAAGGGGCTCACAGCTTTTCACCTCCACACACTGATCGGGACAAGCTTCCAGCAGAAAAAAAAACACTCCCAGTGCAGGGGAGGCTGCTGACAGGTCTATGCAGCCCACATGGGGAGGGAATGGCTGCCTGCACAAGGTTCCCCACAGCTTTACTGGGCAGCAAAAGCTCAGCTCTCAGGACACAGAGTTTGGGAACTTTCATGCTTAATTCTGCACCAACGTGTTGCAGTGGAGGAATGTCACACATGTGGCTTCACTCTTTACCCCTGCCCCAGTTTGGTGCTTTCCCTCTTTTAGGATGGCAGCCAAAAGTGAATGAAAAACCTGGCAAGGGCAAGCTGAGGGGTGAACATCATCCCCACAGCGAGGGGGAGTGCAGTTTGGGCAGCAAAGCTTTCAGATCCTCCTGCTGGTGGGCAAGCTATAGCCAGAACATCACACGTAACCCTGCAGCTCGCACGGGTGAGGAACTGCTTTTGCAACCCAGAGAGCACAGCCTGGGAAACACAGCTATCACTGCCAACCATCTAAGCCACAAAGATTAGTTAAGGGAAAAAAAACAAAGTGAAAGCAAACACAGGTAGAGCAGCTCATTCCAACACTCAGATAAGAAACTGAGGCATGGACAGGTTAACAGGCGGCCTTGGTCATGCCACGAGACTGTGGCAGGTGGAAACAGAGCCTGCCACGTGCTCCACCTGCCTACTTAGGCCTGTGTGATCCACGTGCCTGGCATCTCACAGCAGGGTTAGGTGGGTTCTGTATCCCCCACACCCCCTGATTTTGCATCGTTCAGCGTGTCTGCTACACACCACCCACAAGCATGGGCGGGCTAACTCCAACAAGGGACCATGTCCTGACTCCAGCTTCACTCCAAGTTTTCCTTAACCCTGAGGATTTCCATGAAAAACCTGAGGGGTAAGTTTGAGCAGAAACACAGGGATCTGGGCTAAGCGTGAACTCTGCACAAAGCCAGCCCTGAGCTTTGCCACTCCACCAGCAGCCCTGGATCCTCTGCAACATCCTTTTAACACAGCAAGACGTTGTAGGATGTAGCAAGACCGAATCCTGCCCTTGCCCCAAACAATAGGCTCCGCAATAATGGTGCAACCAGAATTTCCTGTGCCGCGGCGCGCGCCAGCTCCCAGGAGAAAACACCATGGGAAAGGGCAGCCACAAGAATAGCCACTATGCAGAGCACCAGGGCAGCTCCTCGAGGCTCCTGGGGATGATGCTTTGGCAACAAGCAAAGCGCCACAACCGAGCCCAGGCTGGGAAGCAGGCAAAACCACACCAGCACCTCAGAACAGAACCATCCGGCCCAGGAACAGCTGTGGATAACTCATCAGCACACCAGCCTTTTGCAACACCTGGATACGGCTTTCTCTCAGGATATTTCACTATCCTGTAGTGCTTGTGAAAGCATCACAGAGCAGGCTGTGATTTGGAAAGCTTCTATCTCAGCTCGGCTGGACTGAACTGCTATCGGAGTGCAGGAGTCAGGAATCTCTCATGGCAACATGGCACTGGTCCAGCAAGGACACAGCAACAGATGGCACCAGACACCAGAGGTAGCAATTGCATTCAAAATGCTCCGGCGTTGATCTGTTCAAGGCTCTGCCAAGAATGAGGAATCAACACAGTCTGCTATCCCAAACACAGAGAAAAGCCAGTAACAAAATCCTACAACAAAACAGGAATTGGGTATTCCACAGTTCTGCTGTCTGGAGGATTTGAGGAGAGATGGGGAGAATTATCAGTGAAATGAGAAAGGGCTGGACCAGCATGCTCAACACAAACAGCACCACCACCCTGCTCCAAGCTCAACAGCCATCCTGCCAGAGGCAGGCACACCCAGCATCCAAACCACCTGAGGAAGGACTCCAGGAAAGCACTCACCCGCACCAGGACAAGTCAACTTACTGTAACAGACCTAAATTTGTCACTTTTACTTTTTTCAAAGCCAGTCAGTGATGATACTGTGGAGGGAGCGAGCACCATTCCACAGATACTGGATTTAAACAGTTAGTACACATTTTGCCTTTCCACCCGACAGCACAGTGCAAGAGCTACAGGCTTGAGGTTGCCAATGTCACACACGTGGGCTCAGCTGGCATTCCCTCCCCACTCCAAGGACCTCTGACCCCTCAGAGCTGCAGGGGATGCAATGCTCAGCATGCACCCAGGGTGCAATATCATCCTCACACTCAGCATCCACCTAAAGTTGCATCATTCCCATCTCTCCAGCTCTACTCCTGACACTTGGCAAATGTTGGTGCATTCATTCTTCTATAATCTTTTTCAAACAGGGACAGAAACTGTTTCTACAAGGGGGTCTTGGCCCTAAAGCAGAGCCAATACCCACCTGGAGCCCATGGACTATCCCCATGCTGGAGCAGGGGAAGAGTGTGAGGAGTCCTTCCCCCGAGGAAGAAGAAGGGGCAGAGACAAAGTGTGATGAGCTGACCACAGCCACTGCTGTCCATCATTCTACACCACTAAGGGGGAGAAGGTGGAGAAATTGGGAGAGAAGTTGAGTCCAGGAAGAAAGGAAGGGTGGGGATAAGGTGTTTAAGAATTGGCTTTATTTTTCACAGCAGTCTCCTCCCTTCAGCCAAGGAAGCTTGTCGCTGTGGGTGTGCAGAAAGCTCAGCATTTATCTCAAGAGTAAAAAGCTCGGAAAACAGGTGATGGAACCTAAGCCTGGTTTAGCAGCAATCTTGAAAAATTCAGGATGCTTCAGGACCTCAATGACACCTCCTGCAACTAAGACAACTGGCCAAATTCAGTTCCTTACTGCTGGATTGAGCATATATAAAGCACAAGTGGCTGTGAAGCACATCGGTACAGGCTGTTCAGAAACCTGGTGCTCCGGAGATACACTGATACATGACAAGGCCAGTTTTCCAGGGAAAACTGTCACCCAGCAGCTGGCATGATGAACAGGAGACCGGTAAAGCAGAAACAAGCGGTTTCCCACCCAATTTCTTCCACCAGTTAACCTAATCTGTCTATTCTCCCCTGTTCTGCCTTGTTCTACCCAGGGATGAAGAGGGCATGAGATGTCTCATCCATGCAGCAGCTCCCACCAGCCAAGGCTGTGGCCAAGCACCCCAAAGGGCAGGACTGCCCTCACCAGCCTCTAAAAATAACCAGCTGCACCTGCAGCAAGCAGGTAAATGTTTAAGGACAAAGAAAGCAAAGCCTCAATCCCAAGACTAGGGAGAGTCTCAGGGCTTGGGATGGGAACAGAAGAGATGAGGACAGAGATGGTGAGGCCAGAAAGTGTGCAGTGGCTGGCACCCCAAATCGAACACACACCCCACACAAGAAAACTAA
>NW_008652299.1:0-2920 GCF_000695815.1 Acanthisitta chloris | reverse complement strand
AGGACTGGCTTTACTGCCCATGTGGGTCAGGCGAGCAATGGGCAGCTCAGCAACACATTCCAATGGAGGGAGACAGAGCATGGGCTCCAGACCCTCTTTCCAGAGAGGAAGAGTAGAGGAGCCACATACAAGAGCATCAGAGCACTCAGAGGTCAACCTACAGCACAAAAAAAAATAAAAATAAAAAAAGCCATTTACTAGTTGCAAAACACAGCTTTAAGTGGTTTCATTGAAAAAAAAATCCAATGCTACTCCATAGTTCCTTACTTTTATGATTACTGTGCTCTTCACACTGCTATGGGGCAAGTCACTGGTCTTCCTGCACTCAGCCCTCCACACCCAACACCCTAAAATTCATTCACCAGCGTGGAGGTGCACAATAACTCTGTAATATCATTTAGGCACCAGGGACCTCTTCCCCAAGAGCCAGAAGTGCATCACTGCCTAATTATCCAGCCAAGCTCTCTCTCCCCATCTCTCTGCTACCAAAATCCACGATGATGTTTGCAAAATGCCCCCTTCTGGCAAACTCTAAGTCAGGCTTTCAGGTCATACTGAGTAGGTGAAGAAAACTCCAATAAATCTGTCATTTAACGGAAAATTAATCCTGCGTCCTAATGTCATCACCGAACACAGAATAACCTCCTTTCCACGGCTATTGCATGTTAGATGTAAGAAAGCCAAATACAACAAACCTTAAATAAAAAGCACTCCACAAAAATCAAAGCTGGTGATGCTTATGCCCTGAGGCATGGCTGGCAGGAGGCCAGAGGGCAGGACACATGGTCACATCCCTGGCTCATGGTGCCAGCAGGAACCTGGCCCACGGAGAGCACCAGGGCAGGAGCAGTGCCCACCCATCTCAGGGCAATTTTATTAAATAAGCTAATATTAGTGCAAAAATTGGGGAAGTGTTTGGGATCACAAGACACAAACAGCTGGGTGGACACAGGCAGAAGTAACTGCTCCAAGCATCACCAAGTCACAGTAATTAGCTAGGGGGTTTTCACCTCCCAGACTCAGATCCTCAGGATTCCCAACACTATTTCTGAGAGGTCTTAGTAAGGTATGTGAAAAAGCAAACCCAGTCTCCTGCTCCACCTAGAAGTTTCACAGGAGCCTGAAAGCTGGAAAGAATAAAAAGCCACTCAACAGGATGGCTGAGAACAATTAGCACTCAGGAAAACGAGCAGTAACAGCGGGAAGGAGACTCCGGTGCTTGGGGAACCAGGATGGAAAGACATAGCATTTGAAACAACTATGGAACAAACCAAAAATGGAGCAAAGAACCAGAAAAATCGACTTGTTGCACCCATGACTTTTAGTACCCAGCATCAGGAACTCTAGTTTCAAGGCTCATCTTCTCAAGGCAGACCTTTCCACAGCACTTCCAGCTTAACTCACCAAGAAGTTCCCGCAAGGAGAGGGTGCATTTTCCCTACCCTTGCTTACACACAAGTCTGATGCACCTGCCTCTTCCTCCTCCCATGAGCAGCTTCTTCCCTTGGACCACCAGGCTCACATCCCACCTGTGCCAGTCATGGCCATCACCCAGAGCTCCTGAGAGCCCTGCCAGCAGCCAGCCAGGCTCCCAGACACTGGGACAGGTCTCCTGGTGCAGGAGGAGAGCACAGCAGCAAGGCCACTGTCACCTCTCTGAATGACAAAGCCCATCCTGAGGCCACACAGCATCCCACCCTGACCTCGTCCCCACCACAGCCACCATAGCCACTGGTGCCACAGAAGGACAAGGTTTTGCTCCAAGTGGCTCTCAATCCATAACCTCCCCAAGTAACACGGATGTTGGGCAGCACAGCGTGTCCCTCTCCACCCTGACACGACCACCCGTCCCTTCTCCTTATAGCAACACACAGAAGTCAAACTGATCAATTCCAGGGCAGTGAAATGGCACAGCAGAAATTTGGCACTCCCAGTCAGTGCCTGTCTGGTCACTTGCTCAATCAGGGACCAAATGCCACTGGCATGAGCCAGCGCTGGGCACCCTCAGCACCCAAACCCTCTGTGCAGGGACTCCAGCACAGCATCCACCTGCACCAGGACAAGTCAACTTACTGTAACAGACCTAAATCTGGCACTTTTACTTTCCCCAAAGCCAGTCAGTGACGATTCCGTGGAGGGAGTGAGCAGCATTCCATAAATACTTGATTTAAACAGTTCAGTACGTTTAGCTCCAGCTTGCTGCATCACGGACCGAGGGTTTAATAACCTGTAACCACACGATGTGTGGTATGACTTGGGCACTGCAGCCTGGCCCGACTGGAACAGGGGCTGGTGCTTTTGGGGGAAGGAGTCATGCATTGTTTTATAACAAAACGCCAGGGAGGAGCAGGGAGGTGATATCAGCCATTAATCCCTATATTTTGAAATATCTCATCTCATAAATGTTCAGGCGTAAAACAAAACCACAGAGGTGGAGATGGGAACAGGAACCCTCCAGCCAGGCTCTGTAAACACCTGAGTATGACTTTCACACCGAGGTTGCCCCATCAGCTTCCTCAGGACTACTAAAACCAGTAAGGAGTGAACACTCCCAATCAAAAAAAGCGCCCACCACAGCCCACAGAAATGTTCTCCTGGACTCAAATACGCCTTGAATCAGCCTGGGTGAGCAATGACCCAGTTCTTCACGAGTTCACACGAGTGTAAATCAGACACAAACCGATGCATTCTGACACACACGGTGGAAAATAAACCCAGACTCGGGCTCGTGGCAGGAACCACCCGGCCCAGCTTCGAGCTGGTGCTTCCTCAGCAGCTCAAACAGAGCCAAAAAAAGCCCCAACAAAGAAAAAAAAAGATTCCCATGTGGCGTTATATAAAGGGGTTTTTTTTGCTAAACTAATCTGAACTTCGCGGCTTAGTGGATCGTTTTGGCGGGGGGGAATAAGGTCTGTCCCGC
>NW_008652298.1:37911-41293 GCF_000695815.1 Acanthisitta chloris | reverse complement strand
TCCCCGGCTCCCCGGACCCCTTGCTCCATCCCCGGCCCCATTGCTCCATCCCCGGACCCATTGCTCCATCCCCGGACTCTCTGCTCCTCCTCCTCCTCCTGGGACCCATTGCTCCTCTTCCTCCCCAGACCCTCTGCTCCCTCCCCGGACCCTCTGCTCCTCCTCCTCCTCCCGGGACCCATTGCTCCATCCCCGGACCCACTGCTCCTCCTCCCGGGATCCATCCATCAAGCTGTTGCTTTTTCAAGCAGATCTAAGTGTTTGTGCCACCTGCAGCATCCAACACGTGATGAGCTCACAGTCCTTTTCTCTCCTTCCAGGGGCCGTGGGGTTGGTCCTCCTCCTCCTCCTCCTCCTCGGGGCCGTGTCCCCGGAGCTCTCCTCTCTGCTCCCCGCGGTGCCGGGGCTGGGTGGGCACAGCGCGGGGCTGGGGGCGAGGGATGTTTGCTCGGAGCTGCAGGGCTCAGGCTGGCGGTGAGTGTCCCCCGTGCTGCCCGAGAAACGACCTGGGATTTGCCTTGCACAGGGAGTCATGGATTGGGTGACTTGGTGGCTTCTTGTCTTCCCAAGAGGAGAATTAAGGCTGTTCTTCAAGTTGGCTAATTGTTACCTGGCCGAGGATAACCTGGCTGAAAGGAAAGGCTTGACTTCTCTTTTCCCCTTGTGGTTACTCCAGTTGTGTTTTGTTGTTTTGTTTTTTTTTTTTAAGGAAAAAGTTGGTAGGTGAGGAGTAGGTAGGTTGTTATTGGGAAGTTCAGAACGCTGCGGGGTTTTCTTTCCATAACAAATACTTTACCTCCGTGTTCTAAATATAAACAGTTCAGCTAACCGGTATGCTGTGTTTAATTCTGGTGTTTTAAAAGCAAATGAGATAAGGAGATAAGGATTGCCTTTTCCTTCTCCTGGAAGAAAGTACTTTTTCATTGCTCTTGCTACAATGGAATGCCTTTGAAGTACTAATTGGGACAGTGTGTGGTGTAACTTTGTTTTTGGTTGTTTTTTTTTTTTAAACGATGTTTAGTGGTGTTTTAAGATAGTGACTGGAGACCTGCTCCGGCCACTTTGTTTCCAGAGGAAAAAAGCAGCTCAGCTTTGTTTTGCAGTGGGTTTTAAGCCCATGTGGCTGTGCCCTGCATGGAGCATTGTGTGGTGGATGGGCCATATGGAATTGTTGGGGAGTGGAAGTGGCAGCTGACAAGGCCATTTAATTTCCTTTTGTTTTAAACTTAGCCTTGACGTTGGGCATGCAGCAGAAGAAAGTTGGAGAGAGCAGGAATCCGGTCAAGTGTAGTTTCAGATGCTCCACTGAGAAATGTTTCTTCTGGGAACTCAATTTTCAAGTCAACTGGATTTCAAACCCTACAGACAGCACTGTTCCAATGCAAAGCCGTTAATCTGCAGGCAATTAGTTCCAGACGTGCAACCAACTCCACATTTTCCCCCAGTTTTTGTTCTTACGAGCAGTTGCATTTCTGAATACTTCTGCCCAGTGACTCCCACCAGCCAGACGGCTGAGATGCCCAACAGCAAGCTGAGAATGGTGTAGGAGCAGCATTTTAAAAAAGGCTTTTACTTCTTTTTCCAACCCTGTAATTTAGTAGTGTTTAAACTATTTTATAAAGATCTCTGGGACCAGTGAAAGGTGGTTTTGAGTCCCGAGCACTTGAGTGCTCATTGTGCTCTGGCAGGCTTGGGTGCTTGGCAGGCACTTCTCGAGATGTTATTTGATCTGGCAGCACGATAGAATTGACTTGGATTACACAATTTTTTTCACCCCCTGCTCGCTGTTTGAAAGCGATGCATCAGCCAGTGCTGTTTGAGAGTGTATTTTAAGACATAAACCGTGTGTATTTGCTTTAAACTCATTTCCAGAGAAAGGCAGTTAGGAATTTGTCTTGTTTTGTGGTTAGGATTTATGAATTGAGGTAAAGGCTGACGTAATCTATCCGACCACTTCCTTTGTGTGTGTGTTAGAGTTGATAGTGCTTTGTTTTACTTAAAATAGCCAGGACTGTTTCTTGAATCCTTTTCTATCTTTTTTTTTTTCCCCCTGTTGTGGCCTTCGAGTCTAAGCAGACAACTTGTTCCAGTTGTATGTGATTCTGTCCCTTTGAGGAAATGGTTCCTTCCCTTTGTCACTGAGGTTCAGTGAATTGCTTGTGTGCTAAGTAGATGAGACTTTAATTTTAATTAACATAATGATGTGTACAGCTGTTCTGTCAGAATGCATCGGCTGTCTGTGCAGTTTTACTACAGGTTGTAGAGAACCCCTTGGTGAGTCTCTCACTCCTTCTTTTGCTTACTTTTGTTTCTGTAGAGGTGACAAGATGAGGCTTTTGTCTCCTGATGTGAGTGGTTAGCAGCTCAATGCCAGAGTTTGATTTTTTTTTTTTTTGGGGGGGGGGGGGGGAGGAGGAAGAAACTAAGCTGTTTATCACAGAACTAATCCTAAACCTTCTTGTGTTTTGCGTTGAGGGGGGTTATGCCACCTATTGTTTTGCTTAGGAGTAGCCAGAAGGAATCCCTAAATTCCTAATTCTTTAATGGATGTACAGCTTTGTAGCTCTGGCTCTGAGTGTTGGGTGCATATGTTAATCTTTCCTTGTCTTGGGACTTTTTCAAGTGATATTGAGAGATTGTGCTGATACTATGTATGCTGAATTAGGAGTAAAACCAGTTTGGAAAACACCAAAGACCAGTATTTCTGTCACTTGTTGATGTTTGTGCATAGCATGTTTCACCTGAGATCCAGTTACTGGTAAAAAAGCCAATTGTGAGGGCAGAGTGTGTTGAGATGTTGTGTGTTGAGATGGTCATGAAATGCTATTTTGGCCAAGTGATTTCCAAATTTAGGCTGTTTCTTTGGAGCATTAGGCTGAGCTCTGAGAGATGAATGGATTAAGTGGTGCTGACTGGAGTTGTTGGAGTCTCCAGCTGTTGGCCAAGTCCCTCCAGTGGCCACTGTCACCCCAGTGCCCAAAACTGTGCCTAAACCCTGAGTGAAACTTGGGTTGGAGCTGCTGTTTAGTTAAACACATGCTGATTCTCCTTGAGAGGGATGCACCAGGTAGGAAACAAAAGCAATGCAGGAGCTAAGCTGTGAGTTGGCCCTTAGGGGTGTGACGATGTTGGGGACTTGGCTCTTAGCTGGGAATCAGAAAATTGGAGAGGACTAGCAGCATTTTCTAGGCATTAGGAAGCAGAAATTCCATGTAGCCTGTGGTGTTTGCTGCAAATGCTCAGCACTTTCATCTCTCTAAAGCCCACAGAGCAGCTCTGACTGCGTTCCTGGAGCAGTGGCTCACAGATGTGGTCGGGTCAACAAGCCTGCAGATTAGTTTTATTAGTTTTTGGAAGCTGTAATGTTTTGGCCAAGATATCT
>NW_008652298.1:31132-37870 GCF_000695815.1 Acanthisitta chloris | reverse complement strand
CACCCCCACTTGAACTTTGTGTATTTAAAGTGTCAGACTGGGCAAATGACTTACAAGAACACTGAGTAGCTCTGTTTTATGGTTTAAGGGTAAATAAGAGAAATGGTATCTAAATCACTGTAGGCTCAGACTAGCAAGTGACCTGATGCTCTGGTGTGAGTCTCTAATGTTGATAGACAATGGCATAAATCTTAGTTTTTCATCTCTGTGTGCAGAACATTGAACATTGCTTTAGCAATAGGTTATCCAAGGGGCAGCAGAAGTGGTTTGTGATGTATGAGGGGAGTTTTTTCCCATTTTCCCTTTTTAGAGTATCACTGCTGTTAGGATATGGATGTAAACCATCAGTGTAATGAAGATTCCCAAACTAAGAAGGGAAGGCCTTTTCCTGGGGTAATTTACTGGCTAATAACATGCAGATTAATGTGCAAATAGTTTCTGATGTGTATAAAATAGGATGATTTCAGAAGGGCTGTGTCAGGGGAGCTGGAACCACAGCTGGCATAGCTCAGGCTCATGTCAACTGGACCTTGCTTAGCCTTGCTCCTTGTTTTGCTGATTCTCCTCTTGGTTTGTGTATTTCTGACATAACAAATGTCTCTCTTACTAAAGAAATCAAAAGCCTGTAGTGATGTAAGACTCCCAGTTAAGTAATAAAGGAGAGAACCCACGAAAAACTCGATTAAACTAACTTTAGGAAAAACACTGTGAGGCATCTTTAAATGAATCCGAGGGAAATGTGGTTTTTATACTTTCTTAGCAGAAGTGAAACTCTTTCCAGAAGAGTGGACCAAAATAGTATTTATTGCAGAGTTTGCCTGGGGTAGTAGTGAGTTCTGACCTTTGGATACAAAGTGAGAACAAATAGTGTTGAAAAATGTAAATGATTAAAACAAGCTGGCCTTCCCTAGGAAACATCCGTGGCAAGTTGTGCCAGGAAAAGGTCTTGGTGACTGGATAAATGTTTTACTGCTGGAACAGACAGTGTTTGATTGTGATGGGTAGATTTTCATAGGATGGTTTTTATATATGCACTTGGAATTTGGGGTTTTTCTAATGTTAGCAAAAGCAGAGAAAAAGTGGTGGCTGTAAATCCAACACTAAGGATGTAGCTGTGCACTCCTCTTGGGAAGTAATGGCAGATTTTGAAAGGAAACTTGGTTTAATTAGTCCTCTCTGAACATGGATATCACTTGCATTTTCATAAGATGACAATGCAGTGGGAAATAACAAGTCTGGAATGTGTTAGTATTGAGTGCTTAAGTTTGGTACTTGCAGATTTTTCATTCTTTATTTTTCCCCCCCTTTTTTTTTTTTTTATGAACTGCCAGTAAAAAGCTGTGTGTGTGGTAGGTAAACCTTGTGCAGAAACCAGCCAATCTTGAGGGAGATAATTGCTGCTTCTCTTCCACCAATTTTGCTCATGTAATAAATTTTCTCTTAAGTGCTGATTTGAATATTCTCGAAACTAGCACTAAAAATGCTTTGGTTTTGGCAGGGTTTTCTCTGCGAATTTGCTCATTTGGAGAGATCAAAATGACTTGTATTTTTGGAATAAAACTGGTTTTTTGTTAATAGGCAATAAGTGTTTTGGCAGCATCTGGAGCCTGATAAGCTTTTGCTGTGTTTAGATACCTAGAATTAAAACCATGTTGTAGTTTGGATGTTGTTGTGAGGTTTTGGGTGTTGATGGTCTACTAGGGCTTTGGTTTTGGTCACTGTTGAGAACAGGAGAAAATGCAGTTTAGCCATTAGATTTGATATTTTAACCCATAGTTCTATCAGAGATTTGTCTCCCTTCATGTCCATTCTGCTAGTAAAGTGATGGCAGTAAAAAGTTCTAAAATTTAGCTAAAGCTCCTTGATTTTTATTTATTTATTTATTTCTTGAGAAGGTTTCAGCATGTCAAATCTAATCAGTCTACAAAAATCAACGTGTTGATCTAAACCAGCACCAATGTGTTACTTCCTCTGTGGGAGTTCACAGCCTTTCTGTTCTTGCCCACAGTGTAGATACTTTAACCCAAGCTTGAGTTGGACCTGAGAACTTAGTTACTTGTGCTTTTTCAAGCTGTGAAGTTTCTTGGATTTAGTCAGTGAGTGATGAGTAAAAGCAGCCCCAGTGAGCAGTTACATTACAGACAGTGTGGAAATGACTGAGCCATAATATGAGTCAATACAATTCAAGTACTTAAGGTTGGGGACTTTTTTTTCCAAGTTTGACATGGTAACAGATCCCTATAGAATTTACTCTTCCAAGCAGTCAAAACACACTGTATTTGCTCCATTTCCTATTGAAATCTAACAAAGAAGCCAAAAATCAGATTTCCATTTCCTGATAATAAAGCTATTCCTTTGAGATCAGAGCTGGGAATGGAGTTTTATACATATATATATATATATAGCAGTTCCTGCTTAATAATTGAATGTTCTTCGGTGTCTTGTGTGAGAGTATTTGAGGCAGAACATATTTAACCTGTGTGTTTAAGATTAGGCTGCTGTAATTAGCTATAAATTGGAGGCCTGGGCTGGGCTTGGGGTTAAGACTGATATTAAAGAGTTAAGAGCAGCCCAAGGTTATTAGATCATTCAGAAACCAATTGCCCTTTCCCAGTGTAATAAAGCCATTATGAATAGTGTATGAAAAAATGGGGAACAGTCTGGTAGCGCATGGTTAGAGCTGCCTGTCTTTACCAGAAATTGCTCTGTCCTCTTTTGTTGTTGATCTTATCATTTGCATATTCAAAGCATGTTCAATATTTGCCACTTGCAGCTGTAAATGCTAAGTAGCATTTAAAAACCCAAATGATGCCATCTGGTTGGGGAGGTTTGCTGGGAGGTTTGTCAGATCTTGGTAGTATTTCACCTTGAGTCTGTTCTCCTTACACCAGGACATGCTGCTGGTCCCAGGGGGATTGGAAGTATGTGCTGGGTTAAATTCTTTCATGAATGGATATAGTAGCTGTAGCTGAGCTGAGATCTTGCAGCTTCATCTGTTGGTGTGGTGTTTGTGCTGCCCTGACACAGGAAAAGATGATATTTGGGGGAAAAAAAACCCAACCCAGTCATGATGCTCAATTTTTACCTCAAGTAGCACATGATCAAATGCTCCTGTGAGTTTTTAAGCTGAAAAAAAAAATCAAAATACAAATTTTAGTCTAACTCGAGTTTGTACACAAATAAGATCTGTGGTTTGAGGGCTACAATTTGCCACTAAAACATTGTTAACGTGGGAAAAGAAGTATAGTTAGGATGTCTACATCACACTTGGAATTGTTTACCTTGGGACTGATTGTTTTCCCTGTGCTTCCTGTGGAAGTTTACTGGAATTTAGCAAGTTGTCCTGGTTACAGGTCCCACCAAGGGTTTTCTTCCTGCAGGGTGATAAGAAGAGTGGACAGGTGCAAGTAGTGACCTCCTGTATCATGTCACACTTGTCTGCTGGTACTTGAGTCTGTACTTGAGGGACTAATAGTCTGTAATTTGCCTTAGAATCATGTACAAACTCCATGTAGTTGGTAAGATCTACTCTCATGGCTTTTTAAAGCTTGGAATCAGTAATATAAATGGGAATGAAGCTAAAGATGCACATGCTGAACTTTAGTTTGACTTTTTTTTTTTTTCCACAACTGCTGCTGTGTAAAGTTCTGTTTTGGCACAAAGCTTCATTGAATCCATGTTTTTTGGCTGGGAGCTTTTCTTCTGAGGATGTAGTGTGGTATCTGAGATGCCAAAGGTAAATATAACTGTCTTGTTCTGTTACATCCACGTGGGAGTTCACAATGGTTTAGGATTTCAGGAGCATGGCAGAATTCCTAACAGGCAATTCTTTGCTCGGTGCACATCTTGGAGGATAGAGAATTGGTGGGGATCAATTATAAGCATTGTATGTCAGGATAATAAAATTTTCAGGTCATTTGCTGCTCTGTAGAACCCACACTGTGATGTGTAGTCTGAAGCTGATGTGGGTCTCATGGGAGAGCTCTTCCATGGAAGTTCTAAAGTATATTAGCTCTTCTTAGGCAGATAAACAAATGGTTTAGACCTGTAGATAAGTGTGTGGGTAGAGGATGAATAATAAAAACCTCCTGGTGTGGTTATCTTTAGGAGATGTTTGGCTTTTCTTGCCTCTTCCAGCATGAATTGTGCATGTGAGGACTTCAGTTTATTTTTGGTTTGAAGCGTCATCTGTGAGGAAGACAGTGGTTATATTTGGGATTTTTTTTTGTTTTTTTGGGTTTTTCTTAGAACTCCTGCCTTAGGTTTTGCTGTGTTTGGGGTTTTTGCTTTGCTTTAGTGTATTGTTTTTTGAGGGGTTTAGTTTGGGGTTTGGTTTTTTCCCTTCTCCAAAAACACAGTTAGTTTGTGGTTTGTTTTTTTCCTAAACCCTGAGCAGTGTGAGTGGAGTTATCCCTATCTGGGAAGCAGTGGACAAAGGAATCATGTGCACAGCACTATGGAAAAATCCTGACAAGTTTTTCTTTTGGCTGCTGGGCTAAGAGCTTGTAAAATACCCTTTGTAGGAGTTACTTTGCTTTTTTTTTTCCTTGGTTTTGTCAATACCATTTGATACTAAAATGCTACACATAAATTTTTATTTTATGTTTTGAGTAAATAGTACAGAATTGTTTAGAAGTGTCACTTACAGCAAAGTTCATTCAGATTCACAGGCCAGATCAGCATATGTTAAGAAGTAGTCAGCAAGTAATAAATCTCACCAGAGCTGTGTAGGTTATCTCAAGGGAGAGGCTGCAGGACTGGAGGAGAAAACAGGCTAATCCCTCAAGTGCTGGATGGATTTAATTAGGTCCCAGTTGCTTGGGTAACTGGCACCTAGTGAATTTTCTTCTGTAGTGTTTGGAAAGGAGCTCTTAAGTCAGCTCCTGATTAGGTTAGTGTTTCAGGAAAACCCTTTGTGACAGGACATCCTTCTAAACTCCTTGTTTAGTCGTTGAATGCTCATGTGCAGGAAATGATGGGAAGGACCCAGACAAGAGGCTCCAAAGGTAATGTTTACAAGGATAACTTCAGTGCATCACATGCTAATAAATCCTGCCAATTGTTTTGCTGTCTGTGGTTGCTAAAGGAGCACCTCAGGTTTTATTTGAAAGAACCAGTGAGATAGGGTAACCCTAGTTTATGTTCTTGTGGGAATAAAGAAGGTCTTAAAAGGCTTTCCTTGGTCTCAGATTGATCAGAACAGTTTATGGTGCTCTGCTTAGCCTGGTGTCTTGTCCACTATAGACTGCAAGAGCTTTATTAAACATTTAATGGTGTTTCCGAGCTGTTGTTGGTGTCTCACTTTAAAACTTCACCTTGAAAACAGAGTTAGGAATTTCATACTACTTCATATAGGGAAAATCACCTCCATTTTGAAGGTATTTTCAGTGTGACACGTGCTTTGGTGATCTTAATTGGCATGTCACGGGGTATTAGCATGTCATTATGAAAGCTGAGGTTTTCCTCGTTTCATTTCATGTGCTCATTCTTGTCTTGAGGTGTTTCAGGTCTCTTATTTTTGTGACAATGTGGCAGTCAGTGCAGAAAGGGTGAGCAGTCCTGGATTTAAAGAGGATAAGGCCACAAACCCAAACTTGCCACAATAGCAGCATATTCCAAGTCCTGATTACTGCTGGGATGTGGTGATACTGTGATGTGAATGAGGACACCACATTTAATGTGTAGCTAATAGTTATTTGCATTGGTTATTCTCTGCTTAATATCTTCTGGTCTTGTCCTCAGCAGCTTATGAGATCAGACCTCAGTGCATGGACCCAACTGCAGTTCCTCATGCTGTTCCATTAGATCCCACTGCTTTACTCCGACAGAAGTGAAAAAAAATCTACTAAAAGTCTTGGGAAGTAGAAATTCTATTAATATCTGAAGCATGACCAGAGCCAGAAAGTTATTTCATGCAGCGTTAAAATATTTCCTCTTCGTTTAGATTAGAAGCAGGTTAATCACTCAGAGAATTTCTTAGTATTTTCCTCCTCTCCTCATGAAAAATGTGGCCAGGTGTGAAGTCCCTTTCAGTTGGGTTCATGGCATGGGCAGCTGAGTACTGCTGGGGTCATTCTTATAGCAGAGAAGTTGCTGTTTAGGTGTTTTGACCCTATATATTATGCTTTAATGTGTGAGACCTGTGAGCTGGGTCTTAAAATTAGTCCTTCAGATCTACTCAGGGATTCACTTGGTTTTTGCCCAGGAGCAGTGATGTGGCCACAAAAAAAAAAGGTGATTTTTTGTATATTTATCTTTGAAGCTATGTACTTGGTTTATTTTAAAAGAAACCTCTCTGACTTGCAGGAAAGTGAACCAGACTTAAGGGAAAAACCCTCTGGAAGTTGGTGAGAAGTGATAGTGGATGTCATGGAGCAATTGGGAAATGTGGTGTCCAAGTGTAGTGTGGAAACTGGCAAGGACAGTGTGCAGGTTCCTCTGGCAAGTTCACCTCAGGCCATGAGAAGTGTTCCTGGAGGTGTAAAATACACCTAGTTGTATTTTGGGGCTGAAAATATGTTAGAAGCCAAATGTCAATATTGACAGCTTTGCTTTCTATCTCTTAAGGTCATGCAAGAGATCAGATGATCCCTTGAAACATCTTCACAAATACCTTTTAACAGAGAGGGATAATGAGCTGCTGTTTAGGTTTGCTGCAGACAAACTTGATTTTTTTAAAGCACTACATCTCTGTCTCACATTTTGCTGGGGCTTATTCTTTCTTGCACACAACATTGT